>NW_026250956.1:0-266811 GCF_022114955.1 Emericellopsis cladophorae | reverse complement strand
ACACTGTTATGGTCTCCATAAATTTTTTTTAAACCCCCCCGGCCGGGGGCCCCCCCCCCACCCAAAACCCCCCCCCCCCCCCCCCCCCCCCAATTCCTCTACCCGCCCGCCGTGCAGAAGGACCTCGTTGGGTACAGTATGGGTGAGAATGGCTGTCATGGAGCACGAATTTCAGTTGCTGCCACTCGTGGACGCTGTCCATGCCGCGCTCAAAAAAAAAAAAAAAAAAGAGAACTGGGAGCGACCTCTATTATATAGCTGCGGCCTTGCCGCGTTGCTGACTTGCGGTCCTGACTCGGACAATCACACTAGGCCGTTTGTCGGCAATAAAATGCCGTGAAAGTCCTCCAGCCGAAGCGGATCCCTCGGGTCAGGTTCTCGTACGTATTTAGCCTGCAACGTCCGTACGAAACCGAGCCTGACGTCCCTTCGCCCAGCATCAATTGCATTTTATCTCGCCTCTCGCATCGCAAAGCTCGCGAAGCTCGCAGTGTACGGATTCTTGACATGCCTTCGCCAGGTGGTAGCGAGCCGGGAGCGACGCCCTACGCCCCTTCTTGGCCGCGCAAGCCACACACCAAAACGCGAAGCGGATGTACAATTTGTAAGAGACGCAAAATCAAAGTAAGAATTCTCGCCACTATCGGGTGCCTGGACTGACCAGTGCTACTGCTAGTGTGATGAGCAAAAGCCGTCTTGTGCCAATTGTATCAAGCACGGTGTGCATTGCAACTACGCGCCGTGGACGGCTCGCCGCTGGCATGGAACTGCGAGTGGCCGCTCACCAGAGACACAGCGCGCAACAACGCCAAACAATGAATTCTCTCGTCATACTTCACCATCGGGCAATGCTCTCATGTTCAACGATACGCATCTCGAGCTCTTGCATCACTTCACGACCGTAACGTACAACACGCTCACGGCTCATCCCACACTCAAAGTCATGTGGCGGATCACTGTGCCCCAGCTCGGTCTCAAACACCCGTTTTTGATGCGCAGCATCTTCGCCATTGCATCACTGAACCTGGCAGTCCTTCGACCGCAAAGACGGTCCTTCTATGTTGATGTGAGTCGCGAGGAACACTCGGCCGCGCTGGCGATGGCCGTGCCGCTGATTAGCAACGCCACCGAGGACAATGCGTCTGCTCTGTTCGCATTCTCCATGCTCGCTGTCATCTATATCCTCGCGGCACCACGGGAACCAGGAGACCATTGGCTTCTTGTGTCCAAGGGCGGATTGACTGATTGGCTCGCCCTGATACAGGGCACCAGATCAGTATCTACAATCTACCAGGAACATTTATCAAAGGGTCCCGTGAGTCCACTCTTCACAGTCTCGCATGCCCATGTAAAGAATGCTGAGGAGAAAGGGCAGGCCCTCCCGGCGTGGAAGGGTTCCAGCGAGTATCGTCAGATGATGCTGCTTCGACAACTGATTCGGGGGCGCGTAGAGGATGCGCAGAGGCTTTCGCAGTATGAGACGCTTCTGGACCTACTCGAGCAAAGCTTCGCCGCCAACATGGCCTCGCCAATTTCTTATTGTCAAGAAACGTTGAGCGACGATCGTGAGCAAGTGGCAACGTCGCACATCTTCTCCTTTTTGTACCGGTCCCTGGAGATCATGCAAGGTCCACTGCAAGCCCGCGAGCCCGAGGCATTGGTGATATTTGCCTACTATTGCGTCCTCCTGCACAATCTAGAGAGTTATTGGTGGATACAAACGTTACCGCGGGATATTATGGAGGAGATCTGGGGCGCCTTGAACTACGAATATCGATACTGGATTCAGTGGCCTGCGGAGCAACTGGGGTGGGCACCTCGAGACTCATAGCTTATCTCAACAGAACCTCCAAGCCTCCAAGGCACCGCCATTCGGGGAATTCAACTACAGCCTAATTCAACAATGCATCGGATGATCGGCATTGGCATCTGGCCGCTGGCCCTGTACCAGCTGGCAATGAAGGTTTCAGGGTCCCCTTGGAGGCTGTCGCACGGGATCCACCTCGGGTTCGTACGCATCGGCTTTGCGAGGCGCGTACGAGATGGAGAGTACACCAGCACTATCGATTGCCTATGAGACAAACACTTCAATGCGACAAGAATGGTGGCTGGGTAATAAGGTTTAGTTCATGCTTATTGTCAATGCTGTGCTGAGTCCTTTGCAGGTGTCGTGGACTTATAAATACAGTCTCCCCGAGCACTTCCAACACCAACATTCGACACAACAGCTTTCCCTCTACCAGACTGCATCGCACAACCCTCACAATGACTTTCAAGGCTCTCCTCTTCGACGTTCGCTTGGCGACCAAGGTACACGTTGTGCAACTTCTGCTGGTAGTTGTTGTCTTGGCCCTCGCCGGCTATAAAGGAACCATCAACACCCCTGTCTCCGGAGGCGCTGGCCAGATCACGCCAATCACAGCTGTCAGTCCTCGAGCGTTGAAATTTGTCTGTGGGCATTCACTAATTTTATGACAGAGTGTCAAGAGCATCATCTGCATCCTTTACGAGCTCCTCACTCGCCATGTGGCCGGACTCCAAAAGTTCGGCAGGCTAGGTGTCTACAGGGTCCTCAACGTGGTGGATTTTCTCTTGTGGGGTGCTGTTGCCGGCCTGGTGGCCTACTCTGCTTCGCGGTACTGCGTCGGCGAAGCATGCTCGATCACCCAAGGGATCATCGCTCTCGCCGTTTTCATTTGGTACGGTTCCCCTCTTTGCTCACCACTTTGACTCTGCTGACTCGTCCGTAGCGTGCTCTCAATCCAGCCAGCTTGTGCTACAATCAAGGAAAAACGCGACGTGAAGAACGCCTCCAGGGCATACGATGCCGAGATGGCAAGACCGCGCCACTGATGACGAGCCGCGAGCACGATAGACGGTAGAAGGCCGTGGGGGGGGTTGCGAATGGGCACATGCATTCTTTGGCGTCTTCCACGCAGGCGCTGCAATTCATAGCAGGCCGAAATGTCCTTTGTTTTCATTTGATCAGGTCACAGTCCTGTTTTTAGGGTTTCTTTTAAGCCAGCACGTAAATGTCACTCAATGCGTCGACCTGATATTCTCTCTCTTACTCCGTTGCGAGTACACTCTTTTTGAAGTCGTCGAGCACGCAGTGATCTTCACTCTAGATGAAGAGCTTCCATAGTCTTGAGCGGCTTTTTTGAGCCGAATCGTTCTCTGTGTTTGTAATACTTCTGGACTGTAAACCTGACGAGTCACCTGCAGAAGAAACATTGTCGTCCGAAAGCATTGTTTGAATTGTTGCCCTAACTTTCCTCCTTGTGGAGGTCTGGCTTCCAGTAAGCGTATGCACGGAATCACAAAAGCAAAGTTCACTTAATCAGGGGAAAAGAAAAGCGAACGATTTCTTCTTTAGCGTTTAGGAAATAATAGTACTTCAAACATTCGTCTTCACGTCTCCTCCAAGAACATTAATTGGTAGCTATAGGGTAGCCGAAATGACACGCCACGCTAGACCATTTCGGGTCGCAGGCATGCGGCGACGTCAAACCTTTGAAATTTCCAGACGCGACTGACTCTACGATCGCTCGACCTCATCTCCTAGCCGCTTCTCACCAAGTTCCAAACCGCTGCCCTCGTCGACGCATCATCATGGCTGCGACTGCGACCAATGGCGACTCTGCGACGGCCGCTCTCGACGCCATCAAGCCCCCTCCCGGCGTCGTTCTACCTCCACGCGAGATCCGCAATGTCCTCGAAAAGACCGCCGGCTACGTGGCGCGAAACGGCGCCGTCTTCGAGGATCGCATTCGCGACAAGGAAGCACAGAATCCTAAATTTAGCTTCCTCAACTCAGCTGATGCATACAATGCATTCTACCAATGGCGGCTGAACGAGGTCCGCGCCGGCCGTGGGACAGCTATCGCCGCTGGTCGAGCGAACGAGTCGTCGACCCCAGTACCGGAGAAGCCGCAAGGGCCACCAAAACCCCCCGACTTTCAGTTCTCAGCGAGGATGCCGAGGATCAATCAGAAGGATTTGGATGTCATCCGGATGACGGCGCTATTCGTCGCCAAGAATGGGCGACAGTGGATGACACAGTTGGCCCAGCGCGAGACGGGCAACCCGCAATTTGCCTTTCTGATACCAAACCACACCTTCCACAACTTCTTTCAGCACATTGTCGACCAGTATACGACGCTGCTGCGGGCAAGCGGACTAGGTGGCGAGGGAGGCAAGGTGCAGGACGAGCGCATGGCCGAGCTGGAGCAGAACGTCGCAGACAAATTCCACGTACTGAACCGCGCGAAGCAACGAGCAGAGTACGCGAAACACGTCGAGACGGAGAGGCGCAAGAAGGAGGAGGAAGAGGAGGAGGCCAAGGCCGAGTTCGCGAGGATAGACTGGGGCGACTTTGTGGTCGTCGAGACGATTGATTTCACAGATGCCGATGAGAATACCCAACTACCGCCGCCGACGTCCCTGGCTGACCTGCAATACGCGTCGCTTGAGGACAGGAACAAGGCTTCCATCTCCTCGAATCTGCGGCTGGAGGAGGCTTTCCCAGGCGAAGAGGACTCGATGCACAACGGGTACCCAGCCGCACAGCAGACGCCCACTAGCTACGGGCAACAGCAACCGCAACAACAGCCACAGGCGGGCTATGCGCCGCAGATGCCAGCGCCAGGGGCTTGGAACAACTCGCCCCAGGCAAACCCACAGCAAGATGAAGAGGAGCGAAGGATACAGGAGCGCATGGACGCGCAAGCCCGCATGCATCAGGCCCAGTCCGAAGCGAGGACTGGCCCCGGCGCGATGAAGATTCGAGAAAACTATGTGCCGCGAGCAGCGCAGAAGGCGGCGGCCAAGCAAACGGGCATGGCGACGTGTCCCAACTGCAAGCAGCCCATTCCGATCGACGAGCTGGAAGCCCACATGAGGAGTAAGTTGATACAAGGAGATGTGATTTCGCCGACAGTGCTGACCACGACCAGTCGAACTCTTGGATCCCAGCTGGAAAGAGCAGAAGGCCAAAGCCGAGTCCCGATACGCGCACTCGCATGTGTCGCATGCTGATGTGGCCAACAACCTCAAACGCCTGGCCAGTCAAAGAAGCGACGTATTCGACCCTGTCACTGGGCAAGCGGTGTCAGAGGATGAGTTGGCGCGGAGGAAGAGGGCAGCACTGCAGAGCTACGACGGTAACCCCGAGGGGAAAAGCCAGCCGCATGCCGGGCAGATGCAGTCGTACAATGTGGAGGAGCAGATCCGGAAGATTCATCAGAAGTTTGGCGATAAGAAATGAGTGCGGAGAGACGGTGTAAGTAGGAAGGGACCTCTGCATATTTCGTGTTCCATCACACACACATACTGGCGTTGGGCGTCTTGGGGCTATCTTTGAGGCTAGGCACAATGCGGAAGATTCAGGCTTTGGCTCGCCATGGCTATCATACCCTAGCATGGATGAACAGTAATGCAATGAGGAGTGAGTGGTGTGCCCTGGAAGATGTCAATTGAAGCATCGCAGCAACGGGGCTATGTGGTAGGGAGACGCATGTGATTGAAGTCCACGATCACGGTGCTGCATTAGAATGATATTTCTTTCGATCACGTCATTGGGGTACAAGGATAGCATATTTTCGCTAGCTGCTTTTCTCCTCTTTCGCGAGGCCATGTACGTACATATACGGATGGATACATGTTCATTGTTCATGCCCACGATGGCTACCCGCCCCCGCATATTCGATCACAGCCCCACTTGGTCTTCAACTCGAACGTCAAGCTATCCTCACCACGCACGCGCAACTCCAACCTTTGCTCCCCTACCATTTTATCTGAAGCTTCGCCTCCAATTTGCTTCAACAGCCTTTGTGCACGCTCCTCAGCCTAAGTCTCTCATTGTACTTCCGCGAAGGAGTCCTCTCCACCATCGCGACTGGTTGTAGCGGTATCGCGCCATTTGCGCACATAGGCTCGGCGCCACAAGCAAGTCGCATCGAGCACACGACCACCCGACCACCCACCCATCATGTCCTCCGACGCTGCCAACAACGCCGAACGTTCGACCTCGCCGAACTCGCACCGTCCCATCCTGCAGTCCATGCCCGACACCCGCCAGCAGTCGTTCGACGAGATCTACGGCCCGCCAGAGAACTTCCTCGAGATCGAGGTGCGTAACCCGCGCACCCACGGCATGGGCCGCTCCATGTACACAGACTACGAGATTGTCTGCCGAACCAACATCCCCGCCTTCAAGCTGCGCCAGTCGACCGTGCGTCGCCGGTACTCGGACTTTGAGTACTTTCGGGACATTCTCGAGCGGGAGAGCGCGCGCGTGACCATCCCGCCGCTGCCCGGCAAAGTCTTCACCAACCGCTTCAGTGACGATGTGATTGAGGGACGGCGCGCCGGCCTGGAGAAGTTTCTCAAGATTGTGGTCGGCCACCCCTTGCTGCAGACTGGTAGTAAGGTTCTGGCGGCATTTGTGCAGGGTAAGCAGCTCCTTCTACACTTTCACTGGGCACGCGCCATTCTGACAAACGACAAGACCCCAACTGGGACCGGAGTGCCTGGTGACGGGAGGAGTGGCCCTCTGTCGTAGTAGCCATCTCGGGACGAGGCAGCGGCTTGCGCGTCGAGGCGGCAGCTAGATTGAAGGGGCAGCCGGCGCAGGGCCACACGAATGCGTCATATGCGAGGCGGTACACATTGTGAGGGATGCAGGTGTAGAGGCGTGACGACTAGCAGTCAGTCGTTGTAGTGTGTGGGTATGTATGTCATTTTAGCCCGTTTTCATGCTTCTCTCGAATCAAAAGAGCCATTCCAAGAGGCAAAACAATGGCGTCGTATTGTACACCAACCCGTCTATACCCATCTATCCCAGCTTCTTTGCTGCTCCAAACGCCAGACCATGATTATATCTCAAGACAATAGCTGTACACGTACTCCCACCGTACACTCCTCAATATCATCCCCTTACGCCGGCGTGTGGAATAATCGTAGGATAGCCTCGTACATGCCGAACATGATGGCTGCGCTGGGGACCGTGCGCATCAAGTGAGGGGTGAGTCCACCGTACAGCCCCATCATGCCCTCCTCCTTGAAGACGAGCTTGAAGCACTGCATCAGGCCGGTGTATTTGGGCCGGCTGCCATCGGTGGGTACTTGCCGAAGGCGGGTGCGAGCGACCTAGTCATGTCAGTACTCTGTCCAAATGCTCTGCATTCTGGACTTACCTCGTGGGGATACGCCAGGACAGCCGCCACGAGCTTTGCGCTGCCAGCAGCACCAGAGTTGCCGAACCAATCCACCACGCCGTCCCACGCGTTCTTCTCGCGGCCAGTCAACAGGATCCGCTCGTTCCTCCTCGCCAGAGCGGTCTTCATCTGCTCATATAGCATCCACTGCATCGTGCTCTCCACGACGCCCAAGTAACTTGCGCTCATGCCCTTGTACAACCCCCGGATGCCTTCGTCGCGCAGAATCTGCCGGATGCAGTCCACACTATTGCGGTATTGCCGCGCCTGCTGGCCGCCGGACTTGGCCGACATGTTCTTGTCGAGCTGTAACCGCGTCTTGACCATCCAGATGGGGTTCGTCGCTGTGCTTGTCGCAACACCCGCGGCGACACCGGCCGCCAGGTGCACCCAGGCGGCTTCCTGTCCGTTGTTCCAGTACTGCGCCATGGCCTTCTTGCCATTACCGTACACGAAAAAGTTGATACTCCGCGCGGGTATCACGCCCACCAGGTTGGGCCCAAGGCCTTTGAACAACGCGCGAGGGCCCTCGACCCGGTAGACGGAGCCGAGGATCTGGAGTGTATCCTTGAGGTGATAGATGGCAGAGCGGAGGGGGTTGCGCGCCTGTTGGGGGGCCGCTGCGCGGGCCGCGCGGATCTGGGCTTGGTAGAAGTCGGATTGCAGACGGGTCTTGAGGACGTCGAGGGGCGCGGTGACGGTCGCGGCGGTCATGCCGCCCACGCTATTCTGTCAGCACCTTGCTGCTTTTCGGAGAGGGGGACCGGGTGACCTACGCGCCAGCCATCAGATGCACCCATGACTTGGCAAAGGGCAGAGCTTGCACCTTGGGCCGGATCGAGCTCTCTGGTATCACGTCTCCCGTCTCGCGGCTCTGCACGAGGACGGTAGGCTCCCCGTGGCGCAGAGATTGATTCGGGGCCATCGTACGGTTGCTTTGGGTTCGCGTTCAGGTCGGCGCCATTCGTATGTCTAACATCGGCAGCGCGCACACGTTGTGTAGAGAAGCCAGTGATGCGCGTCATGCAAAAGGGGACTTCTTCTTTCCCACTGTCAGGACCGACATGGTTAGCGTCACGCTAGTTTCATTCCAGGGACAAAATATAGAATATATTAGTAATCAGTGAAGGCCGAAGTCAACGGCTTCGACCCCCACGTCGGGCTATTCCGGTTTTTTTTTTGGTCGCGTTTCTAGCGCATTTCCTGCTTAAAACCACTTAGAGCTTCGACGAGTTGGTCTAGGGTAGGTGCTTCTGCACGGGGATATATCACGTGACACTTGTCTATCTCGAGCCCCTTTTCGAGGTTTTTGTGGATAAAAGTCTTCGGAGTGTCTATTCCTCCAATCGGAGTGATTGGCGCGAACTAGTTCTGTACAGTTGGTTCTCTGTTCCACCGTTACGCATATCCTCAAGGCAAGCCAGTCGGGTCGCGCCACGCTCTGGTCGCAACAATGACGGACTGCGCGGCGTGTGTTGTATGGCATATGGCAGCGTAAGGCTCCATTAACGAGACCTACGCAAAATCGACCAAGCTCCGGTGCGGGCAAGCGGGATGACCCAGCGCCATTTCGCTGTTACTGATTGGCCTCCCGTCTCACCGAAGCAAGAGGAGGACCGGGGGGCATTCTCGTGCGTTGTACAGTCTCAATTAATCCTGGATGCTTCGCCCACTCGTGATATTCACGAAGTCTCGGTCAAAGCGCTTTTGTCAGATGCTTAGTTGACAGACAATTACTACGTGACGATTTGCCCCAACTCTGAAGCAGTGATGGATTTGAACAGTGCGATTGTTCACACATCGCTGACACTGTATCCCACTGCAGGTACCACACATCTCTCACCATGATCACCTCGCAAATCAAGTCGGTGTTCGAAAAGTTTAGGGAACGTCGCAAGACTAGCGGAGGCGTCCTGGACCTCTTGGAAGAGGTTTTGCGTCTATCTGATAAGTTCGAGAGGGAATGGGATGCACACATTGCGAACAATACGCTTTCACAGCGAGATGCCGATATCTTCAAGCGGTTCTTCGGGACTTGGGAGGATCTCGACACAATGATCGCAAAGTCGCTCGACGACGCTCGCAGCTACCTCTGGCGGGCAAACAAGGAGAGACCGGACATTGTGGCTGCCATGGTCAGGATCGAGACCATATGGGAGAGTCTCAAGGCTTTGCACGAACGGGTCCACGAGGAGATCGAGAAGCTTCGCCGAGTGAATCTTATGTGATGCTCCGCTTGTGGGCTCTGGGAGTCCTGTCACTGGATTTCCCGACCACTCTGGAAGCTCAATTGTACGCATCGTGGCACGTTAGGACCGATTGGCGCATTCACATCTGCCATTGTCACCGGTATTTGCGTCGCAATTGAACTGGAGAGACGGCTGGGCCTCGATGGTGTTTTGAGAATTGAGCTGACCTCCACCTAAGCATGATTGAGAGGCAAAGGAGCCGCAGACTGCCTGTGTGGTTGGGTTTGCATTGAGGTTCCGCACCCGGGCAGTTACATGGCATGATGCAGTCAGACCAGCTCTGAGCTCCAGTGGTCATTGCCATCACTTGAGCTTAAAGGCGCGCTGAGGATTATTTCTAGAAGGATTCGTCAACTCTCTAGGATTTCCAGCAGCAACTGCGAAGTAAGGAGACTACCGCGCAAAGCTGGTTTTGGACCCCTGCCTCATTACAGACCATATCGGCCGCTGGCGGAAACATCAGCAAAACTCACCATGATCACGGCTAGACACAGAATCCAGTTTGACAGCCTTAGGGCGCAGAGGAAGCGTCAGAAAGGTATGGTCGCCCTATTGACCTATATTGAGAGCCAAGGCGCGAATTTCCAGAAGGATTGGGAGCAAGCCATCCTCCGCAACAAGTTCACGATCGAGGAGGCCAGGCTATTCAAGTGTTACACCGAGTCTTGGGAGCGGATGAGCGACATGGTCACCGTTGCGTTGGATGATGCCCGCACCTTTCACAAGAAGAACGGTGCCGACTTCGATGTTGATATCCAAGTGAGATATGTCGAAGCACTATGGTCGAGGCTGAAGCACCTGTCCAAAGTCGTGAACGAGGAGATTGACGAGTTCCGGAAGAAGAAATTGCTCTGACTGGCGTTCATGGCTTTGGTTGCCTCGCCCGTACTTGAGAAGGAGAGCAAAAGGCGACCTTGAGTCCATGCCGATTGCGGCGGTTGATCATAGGTTTCTCAGAGAACCAAGTGTTCAACTAATTAAAGCAATAAAGGAGAACAGAATCAGGAAATCCTACTCGTCAGAAGGACTTTGAATCGTGATACATTTGTTCTCCATGTTCAGTGAAAGAAAAGCCGATCATCATTATGACGAGTTTTGACCTTTTAATTGGATATACAGCCTGATGCACTGTTCTCCAAACAAGCTCTTGATGGTTGTATCGGTTGTGTGTAAAGGCGTTGTTGTGCAGACCCCTCGCCTCAAATCACACCCGAAAACTGTCACCGTTACACGTACGCTGCTCCTGTGAAGCGATGAGTGGAATTTCGTACGCTCGAATCACCTGTATAGGCACCCGCAGGCAAAGCCTGAAGATCGAATCACCACTTCAGTTTTCGCATAAGAAAATGCTCTGGAACTGTACAAAGGGGCCTCGAGCAAAGAGCACGCAGCTCAGCTAACTCGAGCAAACCGCCCCCAAAGTGACAGCTTCAGACTTGACGAACATTCAGCACACTAAAAAAACTGATAACATGCCCACTGACGCCTCAGGATCATCACCCCCAGGCAGGCGCCACTCCTTGCTGGCGCGCATACCCCAGATGACACTCGGGGCTCTGCCAAAGTGGAAGTCAACCAAATTTCCCCCTGATGTCCTTGCGGAGTGGAAAGCCATGCGAGAAGGCCGCAAGACCCCGTACGGCATCCTGGCGTTGACCCAGACGACAGTCGACGTGGCTCTGGACTTTGAAGAGTCGTGGTCCATCATCGACGTGACGACAAAATTCGACGAGGAGCACAGGGCCTACTACAAGTCGTACTGGCAGGACTGGGAGACCTTAGATGACATGATCACGAGAGTCATAGACGACTGCCGCACGTATTTGGCGTCAACGTGGGACTGTGAGGTCGAACAGAAGAAGGATGAGTTGGAGATCATGTGGACGAGGCTGAAGGTTCAGTACGAGACGTTACAGCCAACCTTCGATATGTTCCGGAAGAAGGGAATGCTGTGAGACTGGATATTGCCTCAGAGGACATGGGAGGTTGGGCTACAGGTAGTTCTGAAAGCCTCAGGGTCACATTGCAGTTAATCATGTGGGAGCATAGCGGTCGCTGAATCAGCGTACGTCCATTTCTTATGGGAACTGCTTGGCGTAGTTTCCCGGATACACGGTGTGCTCCTAAAGTACATTAGTGATTATTTCATGATATCATAGTGATGCAAAGAAGAGAAGAGGGCCACATGACCGGCAGAAATCTAATACGAAGGCAATGTATTTCACGTATGGAGTACTTTGGTTGCGGACTGAGTCCGAACCAATGACCCCTGGTCCCCTTCGTACCAGCTGACTGGACATACCAAATTTGTGGCCCCCACGCAGGAGCTGATGTCTGCCACGCTCAAGCAGGTCGTTCATATACCACGCGGACCATGACCCTGGATCACTGTACACCACGTCTTGACTTTTCGTCGGCTCAAGAGATGGCGAGAAACGATTTCGGCGACAGTCATCAGTCTTACGCCAACAACCTGGCAGCCACTTTGACGCCAGTAGCGAACGCGAACACCCCATTCCATCGAACAACACTTCGGAAGTGACTGCGAAACATAGTAAAATACTTGCTAGGCACTGGAAATGGCCAGTAGATTTCTACTGACACACTTGGAAACAAGAGCCCTGCCCCTCCGCCAGAGGTTGTTGGAAAGAATGAGTGACTGTTGGGCTCCCAGGCGCTGTACGACTAGCAACCCAATGGCGTGGAAGGTGTGGCCATGAGTCTGGTGATACGGTAAGTGCCTTCTCTCAAGATCACGGGAAAAGTCCCAACTTTCGCACAACCTGACAAACCTTGCCAGATGTGTCCTGCTATGCCATTCCCCGGACGAAATCCGTAGCTGGCCGACGAACTCGCCCTATCGATCGAGAAGATGCTAAAAGCTCACCACTACGAACAGTTCGAGAAGCTCTGTAAGGACCGAAAGATCACAAAGGGCATAAAGAGCCTGCTTTCCGAGGCTCTCAACATTTCCGATGAGTTCCATAGAAAATGGCTTGCCGTGAAGAACACCAGGAAATCAGCGGGACCCACGAAAGACTTCAAGGAGTGGACACTCAACTGGGAAGGCATGGACGAGATTATCACCAAGACGGTGGATTATTCCAGGATCTTCCTTGAAGGCGAGAGACAGCGGGCAAAGCCGAATGTGAAAGGCCTGGCAGACCTCAGGGACAAACTTGCCGAACTCAATAAGAAGTGGCAAGAGATCAAGGACCTGGATCATTGGATTACCGCTCGACTGCAACATTGAATGCTGTCTGAAGTGGCGTTCGCGCACCTACAGGCTCAGCACACGAAAATCCGTTACTTAGGGAGAGATTCCAATCATCGAGATTCCCCAGGAATGCTTGGTAGATATAAGCGATATTGGAGTTGCACGTTTTCGGAGACGAGCAACAATCAGAGCTAAAGCATGTTATGGTTGTCTCTCATCAGTCCAAAAAGGCCAGCCCAAGCGATTGTGAGCGTTGTGCTGAACTGAGCCATGCGAAGTCGATACTTGATTTCGATTGTGATGTCAGCATGCCAATCAGTGCAGCTGTAAGTCGTGAACGACCTCTTTCACATGTACACGGCGAAACTAGGTGCTGCACTGGAATTATTGGAAGCTCGCCTGAGCGTAACCTCAAGTTCGGGAACACCTTCATACTAGTGATAGACCTATGGCTGTAGGATGATGAGTTGATCATCGCAAGGCGGATGTACACAATCATCTCGTGCTGCAAGAGACTAGCGACACATGTTCATGGGAACATGCCGACCCTGATCAACATATACGATATCCATGCGAGGTGCCACTAGTGGCGTTGATTCAGATAGCTCAGTGGCTGCATATAAGTCTCCGTGCTGAGGAACTACACACCTAGCCTTCGTCCGCGCACTCTCACCCTCCAAGAAAGCGAGACACACTCTGATTAGTGAGCCCAAATCTTGACAACTCAACATGGACACCGCCACAGAACTTCAGTCTTGCATCACCGTCGCCCAGCCTCAGTTGGCGCAAACCTCTTCTACCATGGAGCGTCTCCTGAGAAAGATACAGCATCAAACACTAATGATTTTGGACGCCAATTTGCCTCGGGGACCAAATACTGCGAGACAGCAAGAGCTTGGATGCCTTGGCAACGTCCATTATCAGTCTACTGGAACAGCTTTCGGACAGCATGGCGGACATGAAAGACATCATTGAGTTGCTGCCATACTGCAACCTGGAACCAAGATCGGATTGAGGAAATGTCAGGTTGCTTCGCGCGTTGGTGCTAATGTCGAAGGTCATGCTGTATGGATGTCAGCGAAGGTCGAGTGTTGGGTCTAAAGCGTGACATCAATGATCATACCATATAGCAGCATCATTGAATATGAAATCCGAACTATTTTTGAGGGCTACACTCCCATAATTTGCAATGTGTTGTTTGTCCTCTTTGTCCTTTCAGAAAGCGAGCCCCTTTTTAGGTCAATCACATGTGTCAGCATATCTGAAAACCACAATGCCTTGACATCAGGACGGAAATGCATGACCAGACCAATCACCTGGATTTGAGCTGACCTGGAGATGAAAAGGAAGAAGTCAATATGTCGATGAAAACATCGACTGTTTGTCCACGGACGACTGCAGCTCAGACAAGGGTTGCGGACTCGTGCATCACAACAGCCGACTCTCCGAGAGGCGATGCCCAATGGTGAGAGCCGTGAATCGAAGTTAAACAAAGATCGCGAAAATTGAAACTGCAGTGTTTCTTTTACGCGCACTTTCTCCTCCACATGTGTAGGACTCTGGCCAGAGCCGACGCCTACAGTGATGTGGGCTGAGCCCACTAGGAAAGTTGTTGTGTCGCTATACTTTCAGATGAAAGGCGGTCAGCTCAAAAATAACTGAAAGTCAAATAAAAGAATCCACGGTTAGAGGGCTCGTGGGCTGTTTGCAGACCATGCAGTGTTTTGGTCCGTTTTCCTTTCCTTGCCTTACGTCAGAACGTTTTCGCCCGCTCGCATCTCCTGGATCACCTCAGCTTCATATCTCGTTTCTCGAAAAGGTCTCTTTCTAATCAACACAATAAACCCAAGGTAGTGCTCCTTGATTGGTATCTCAATTTCCAAACTCACGAACTTGCGGTCGTTATTGCCGCTTGACGCCATTGCCATGGGTCAGATCGAGGATGTGAGTATCGTCAATCTACTCAACCTATTTCCCAGGCCGTCCCGCTAACCAGATATCCAAGATCGTCGAGTATCACGTCCTTCGAAAACATCAAAGATGCCGGTCCTCGGAGGAGCAACTCGATCTTTGGCAGACCTTGCCTGAACTACCACTTGCAACGGAGCTGCTATCCGGAGACCCGCCCGACCTTCCATACGACTACCAGTACGAAGCTCCACGCGACAAAAATGACTACCTGCGCTGGCAATATCTGATGTACCGGTATGAGGGTGTTGAGTCCATGCGCCGTGCTATCGCTGTGTTTCGAAGAAGGCCTTGCGAACAGCCTCGTGATGCCTACGTCTACACTCAGGTCAGTGGCATATTTTTCGTTCGCCGTACCCTCTCTGACCCTTCGAAAGGCCCGTATCCAAGGATACACTTTCTCGAGGCAAGGTGCAGCCGCACGTGTCGCATTCTCCACAGACATATCCAAAGTACGCGTGGATTGGGAGAACACTTCAAGGCTCACTCCTGGATCCCTGATTGCCCTGAGTCCCAAGAAAGATGGGTTTCAAACGAAATGCCTGGTAGCAACAGTCGCCGCCCGGCCAATTCTCGGTGGACTGATCCCTAACCCAGAGTTTGGCGAGACTGAGGACACCCCTCCACGCATCGACATATTCTGGAGCAACCCAGAAGACGCAGTCATTGATCCTCTCGAAGAAATGTTTATGATTGAACCCAAGTCCGGTTACTTCGAGACTGTCCGTCATGCGATGATAGGCCTGCAGCATGCTGCCGTTTCCGAGTAGGTGTTTGTTGACATCGTAGCATGCCTCACTAACATTTCATGGGTCATGTATCGACAAGTACACCGTCAACGGCTATACTGGAGATGACATTGCAGCTGATCTCGTCGACCAACCTCCATGCCTACCAGCGGCCACTTTTGTACTCGACAATTCGCAAAACCAAGCTTTCGAGCGAATGACATCGCGGGAGCTAGCCATCGTTCAAGGACCTCCCGGCACTGGAAAGACATACACATCGGTTGCAGCAATCCGAGCCCTGATTAGGAGCCGACCGACTCCTATCATAGTGGCCGCACAGACGAACCATGCGCTCGACCAGCTCCTCCTTGAGTGTATGCAGCCAGGCCTGGACGGCGTCGCCATGGTCAACATTGCCAGACTTGGTAGCAGGTCCCAAGACGAAAGTATCCAGCAGACTACGCTTTTCAACCTGAGGACAAAGTCAAAGAAGTACGGGCGTGGAGGACACCAAGCCTGGACTGATGCCGAGTCCAAAGCCATCGAGTTCGAGTCATTGATGCATATCTGCTTTCCAAATGGCCTAGTCTCTTTCAAGGTCCTGCTGGAGGAAGGCATTATCACGCCCGTGCAATATGATTCCCTCGATGAAGATGACTAGTTGTCTGATCCAGAGAGCGAGCACACAGAGCCCCAAGATGACCAGATAGCCAAATGGCTTGGCAGTGACCAAGTTCAAGTGGACGCCTCCTGCGCATACGTACCTCCGAAAGACCAGTCCGAGCCCAGGGTTGCATACGGTGATCTCCTAAAGCCCGAGACAATGATGGAAGAGGATTCTCACAAGCTTGAAGAGAAGGCACAAGCCCAAGAGAATGACAAGGAGCGCCTCAGGGGCAAGTATGTGCCCATCAAGCTGCTCGGGCCCATTGCGGTCACGGGAGTCTCCGCGAAGCTGGCTGCTCAAGAATCGACAAATGAAGATCTATATGATATACCGCCGGCACTACGACGCGCTGTGTACCGACATTTCCGCCAAAAGCTCGTGGCGTCCATCAGGGGTCGGATCCCGTCAATACTTCAGTCTTTCGCTAGACTGTGCGACCGAGTGAAGATTGGGCGTACTTCAAACGATGTAAAGATTCTCAAAGAGCAGGGTATATCAGTCATTGGTTGCACGTTGACCGGACTCACCAAGTATCGCGCTCTTATCGCAGCTTTGGAACCCAAGGTTCTGCTGGTTGAAGAAGCTGCAGAAACTCGCGAGCCTAATATCGCTTCAGGCCTCTTCCCGTCTTTGGATCAGCTCATCCTCGTCGGTGATCATCAACAGCTAGTACCCAGCGTTGACGCAGACATTCTTATGGAGCACCCATACAATCTACACGTGTCGCTGTTTGAAAGACTGGTAAACATGGGCTTGCCATTTACGCAACTCCAGGTTCAACGACGCATGTTCCCTTCAATTTCCAAGATCGTTCGACTTTTCTATCCAAATCTCGAGGACCACGAAATTGTCGAGAGCAACGACCATCGACCGCCCATTCCAGGGTTGCGTTCTGACTGTCGTCTCAAGTGGTTCAGGCATGAATGGCCTGAATCACGCTCAGAAAACATGTCCTACGACAACTTAGAAGAGGCCAAGATGATCGCAGGGTTTACCCAATATCTTGTGCAGAACGGTCTCCAACCTGCCGACATTGCTATTCTGAGCTTTTACAACGGCCAGGTGGAGCTCATCCAGAGGATCCTGGCGAACACAACGTACTTCAAGGAGAAACACGCTCATCAACGCTGGTCCGACGTTGTCCGAACCGTCGATGGATTCCAAGGCGAGCAAAACGAGGTCGTTATCCTTTCCGTGGTTCGTAGTGGTGATCGACCAGGCTTTTTGCAGAACGAGAATCGAGCTGTTGTCGCGCTCAGCCGTGCAAAACGGGGTATGTTCATCTTTGGGAACGACGACACGCTTCGGACTACCGCGGCAAGCGCACAGACATGGGGAGGCGTGCTGAATATTCTGGAGGAGGATCACGCGATCAGCAACACACTGAAAATTGTCTGCCAGCTGCATGGCAACGTGACAACAATCAAACAGCCAGAAGATTGGGAGAA
This sequence comes from Emericellopsis cladophorae, assembly GCF_022114955.1. NCBI lineage: Eukaryota > Fungi > Ascomycota > Sordariomycetes > Hypocreales > Bionectriaceae > Emericellopsis > Emericellopsis cladophorae. The sequence continues at coordinate 249,317 of NW_026250956.1, read as the reverse complement.
TGTTCCTGGGGGAGGTTGTAGCACGCCGTGTGGATGGACCTGCCCCGAGGGCCATCAGTGTACGCAAAGGTGCCACCGGATGCCTCATCCTCAACAAGGCTGTAGCGCAGCTTGCACAAATCCTCAACTCCCATGCGGTCATATTTGTCGGGAATTGTGTGGTAGGCCTTGCAGATGCAGTCAGGGTTGTGGCGGTCCCAAGGGGAAAGCTGCCCCCATCCTGAGACATGCACAGCTGCCCATGGTTCAACGAAAGATGGCCAAATCGAGGACAAGTACCAAGGTGACTGCCAGCCAGCATATGTCTGCCACAGGTGATCTGGGGGGCTCAAATGTCCAATACAGGCACCAGCCCGGATGGGAACCCGCAGCAATCTCCCGCAATGACAGGATAGCGCGAGCACAGTCAACATCTCCGCAGAAGAGACAGCCTATGTCCTCAACAGATGAGCCTTCCCAGAGTTTCAGAGAGCTCTACTGCCAGGGTGGGCCGGCTGGCAACGATGACGGACATTTGGAAGCCCCAGCTCACCATGAGCGGCCCAGCATTACTGAGACGTATGTCAAGACGTGTGTTGCTAGAGATGGGCAGCGGGTCATGAAGAGCACCAGTCGCCACACGCACAGCCGCACTCCGACGGAGAAATGGGAAACGGTGGAGCTTATAGAGGGTTTGCAGGTTGAAGGGAAGCCAAAAGTGAAAGAGATGGATGATGTGGCGGAGGATCTCATCTCCTTCAAGGATCTGGACTTGTAATTGCACCCATATGGACTCGATTTTCCTAGACGAAAAAAAGATTCTTGCGCGTTGAAACGATCCAAACCATCTTTGTCATTGAAGGGGGCGCCACTTACGAACGATCCTACACAATCCAGAGCCGCGTGAAACCCATCGACATGGCCTTGACGACTGACACTTCGGCCCCATTTGGAGGTGTTAGCTCAAGCCGTGGCAATCAAATGGCATCTGCACCCAAAGCGAGCCATCTTGTAAATACAGAGCTCTTCAAACGCTTGGTTGCACTCAAGCAGTGACACTCGCGCTTGCTAGCAGCTCGCCGCTACCGTCAGGGTTGTCGCACCCTTCTGTTTGTGTGGGCAGATCACCCAAGCCTGTTGTCCCCCCTACTAATCTCCGAAGTGCCTTTATTTCAGCACGCAATCGTCGCTTTGCCCGCAGCCCTAGCTTTTTCGGGGACTCCGGGGCTGGGGGGTTTGGACGTCTCGCCAGGTGGTGGCCCTGGGAAAGCGTATGGAGCGAGCGCAATGGCCTGCAAAATCCCCAAGAGGTCATTTATGCCAAGTGTTCTGTTTGCGGGTAGCATGAGGCTGGCGTCACGAACTGGAAGCATCAGAAGCGCTTTCAGAGCGAAGAACGCGTCGTTCCCAGTAATGTGCGGCCAATCATGCTCTATGCCCAGTTCATGGAGGAGCTTCTCCAAGCTGAGCCGGTAATGCAGCTGCAAAGGGAATTGCGCGGCCTTATTAGTGTCTACAATGTATCGTGCGTTGGGCACAATGCTTGAGTCAAGGAGGTTCAAGAACTTGATATCTTCGTGGGGCCCGCGGGCAACTAATGAATAGTCCCGCTCATGGATCAACGATGATATCCGTTCACTAATATGGGCCGTCGACATCCACTGTGTTCCTCCACGGAGGAAGATCTTCGAGGATTTCCTGCGAGGCTTTGACGCGATGTTGGCGAATTGATAGGACGTGACGGCCTCTTGCAGGTCCAGGTGATCCAGGTTTGCGAGGCAACGGGTATCGAGTATTGATACGCCAATATGGAAGCGCTGGTCAAGAAGAATAGATACTGTTCTGAATTTTGTCTCAACTTCAACAGACACGAGAAGAAGAGTCTTTTTCAAACGCCGATATACGAAAGGAAAATAGTTGGGGCGTTGAAATTCACGTGCGATTTTGAAAGGTACAGGTAGTGGTTGGTTTTATCGCTGCTAATCGAAGGGCTGAGGTTTGTATGGCGGGCACTGGACTGACGCGCGAGCTTCGGTTACCTTGGATTTGCGCGGCGCGTCCAGTTCTGCACCTTGCTGGTTCACGCCCTCGACTTGGTCAATCATATGGGAAAGTCGGATCCGCCGAATCCTACATCTGCATCTCGAGATCAGATTTGATCGATCATCTAAATATTGCGATCACGACTCCCTACAACCACCACGGATTTCGCGAACGCTCCCAATCGACGTCACTAGGTTTGACGCGCCGTCAGCGCATGCAGCATAGGCATGCACCGCACGCCCCTACGAACTGCGCAGGGACCTTGAAGCAGCCGGAAAGCAACCGAGAATTACACAGACGCCTCAGAACAGGCCAATTGGCGCCGTCGCGATGGATGAGGAGGATCGCTACTCCGCGAGCTCGGCGGATTCGGACCGCGACAACGACAACGATAACGAGCCTGAGCAAGACAATGATGCGGACGAAGTGATGGAGGATGCCGATGACGGCAATGACGATGTCGACGATGACAACAACGACGATGATGACGACGACGACGCTGATGGAGATGGCGAGGGCGATGGTGACGGCGAGGGCGATGGAGACGAGGACAACAATGACGACAACATTGAGGGCGATAACAATGAAACCGGGGATCCGAACACTGGAGACAAGGCGTCGATCAGTGGTACAGCAAACGAGCCGTCACGGCAGGGTTCAGAGGCGAACGGTGACACGGGTGGGCGACAGGCCGATCAAGAGGGTGCCAACGCAACCGCGACGACGCCTAAACCGCCGGGTCCGAAACGAAAGACTATCGCACCGGAGGTCCTGACGGCGAGGACGTATGATGTTATCCCTACAATGGCCGCTCCACAAGCAACGAGCATCAACGCCATGGCCATCACCCCCGACTTGCGATATTGGTTCACAGGGGGATCAGATGGGTATATCAGGAAATACGACGGCCCCGGGACGATCAATGGCAAATTACCATTGACGGTCGCCCAGCGCCATCCCTTTGTTGACAGCGTGACCAAGGCAGGCATCCTCATGTCGTACTGGGAGAATGAAGAAATAAAGAGCAACGACACAGATCAAATGCTTTCGCCGGTGTACTCGCTAGCTGTCCAGTCCCAGGCCCTGTGGCTATTGTCTGGCACCGAGCTGGGAGGCATTAATCTGCAATCTGTACGGCACGACGAAGGGAAGAAGATCCACTGCCTCAGACAGCACTCGTCCGCTGTCAGCGTCTTGACACTCGCGCCGGACGAGACGAGTGTCCTCAGTGGAAGCTGGGACAAGACGATCCTGGACTGGGACTTGAACACGGGGGATGTTATCCGAAAGTTTGACGGCATGGGTGGACAGATCTCGGCAGTAGAGCTACGGCCTGAGGGAGGAGACATGATACCTGTGGTGGAGGATGAGCTACCTGCGCCGACGGGCACAATTTCCACCAACAATGGTGCCCCGCCTGTCAATGGCAGCTTCGGCGACAATCTGATTGATGGGCCTAGTGCGCCAAGGCAGGACTCGCTGTTCGGCAACGAGGGTCAGAACAGTCCAGCACACGAGAGCTTGTTTGGAGGCGGTAGTGACGACGCGGGCAGTCTCTTTGGAGAAACTAGTGGCGACCAGCCGTTTGGCAACGACGAGGACGACTACAGCAATGAAATGGGGATGAACATGATGAACGCCGGCCAAGGCAACGACGACGGCATGGATCACTCGGCAGACATGGCCATGGCCGGCATGGGAGGCCCCAAGGATGAAGGGCCAGATGGCCAGCAAAAAGATGCTGACGGAATGGACGTGGACACAAAGCCTCCGCCGCCAAACGAGTCGACGGAGTCTCAAACCGCAGAAGCGAACCAAAACGCACAGCAGAGTGACATGTCGCAGGAGCAGCTCAAGCTTGCGAGTGAGCTGAAGCAAGAGGAGGGCAGTGGGCAGGTCGCCGACGCGTCAACGTCCCCTAAATACGTGCATCAGGACCACCCCTCCACAGGCGATGATCCATCACTCATGTCACGCGACATCTTTCTCTCCGCAGCCATTGACGGCTCGATACGCATCTGGGACCGACGAGTGCCCAATCCTGTCGCAAAAATTGGCACACGCGTCGGCGTGCCGCCATGGTGCATGAGTGCGTGCTGGAGTCCTAGCGGGAACATGATCTACGCCGGGCGGAGGAATGGAACAGTCGAGGAGTTTGACGTGCGCAAGGCAAGGAGAGGGTGGGAACCGGAGCGAACACTCAAGTTTCCGGCTGGCAGTGGCGCTGTGAGCGCCGTGAAACCCATGATGAACGGACGGCATCTTGTCTGGTGAGTTTCTGTGACGTTCCTCAGTTGCCTGTCGGGGTGGGACACTGACTCTTGTGTAGCGCATCGCATGATATTCTGCGCCTCTATGATCTTCGCGAACAGCCCAAGGGATCCAAGCATGCCGCTGTACCGTTCTTGATTATCCCGGGGCCTCCTCGCGCTGGCGTCATCTCGAGCCTGTATGTTGACCCGACGAGCAGGTTCATGCTCAGCGCAGCGGGGACGCGCGGCTGGGAGGGAACATGCACGGAGGCATTGGTCGGGTATGAAATCAACGTACCCAAGTAGGCGCGTTCGAATTAATCACATTGATGGCGTTCGTGGGCTTGGTGGCATTCGTATCCGGAGTAGAGGCTTGGATAGAAATACCCATTGGGCTGTATTGAATCTTTCTTGGCTCAAAAGAAGATTACTTGGACAAAACACCAAGAAAACAAAGACGACGTGACGAAGCAACTGTTCCAGTTCATTCATTCTGCTATCAGAGGCCAGGTTCTCACAAGACAAAAGAAAGATACAATGGAACATCCGACCAGAGTGAACGAAGGAATTCTACGCCTAGCCCCTATCGCCGCCCAAGTGCATCTTACCCATGATGCCGCTGATGCTATCATCTGGCCGGAGTGGTTCGTCGCTCACGCGCTGGCTTGGCCTAGGGGTCAAGTCTTCCGTGCCCGAAGAGTACTCGTCTTCTTCGGCTTCACGTTCGCCAGGGTCGTAAAGTTGAAGCTCATGTGCGTTGCACAAGACCGAATTTTCGGGCATGGTGGGCTCAGGGGTTGTCAGTTCTCTGCCGGGACTGCGTCGAGATGAGCCCCGATGACCATGGCGAGAGAATCCATGGCGCAAATGGCGGGTGCTCTTCTCCTTAGAGGACTTATGGGAACTGCGGTGGGAATCTCGGTTCTTGTGGTCACCATCCTAGTGGAAGACCAGCATAGCATCCTTTCCCTTCTTGTTGTGGTGAGTGGGCTTGCAGTGGTGGGCCCGCTTCATCTTGCCCTTGAAGCCGAAGAAGCGAACCAAGATCGGATAGTCTCCGGGTCCTTTCTTGGATTTTTTGGACTTCCTCTTCTTTGATCGGTGTCTACGCTTCTTCTGTCGCATTTTGTCCTTTCCAGCGGTGCGGGGGGAGCTATTGCAGTTTCCCATCTTCCTGGGTATGGGCTGCTCAGCTGGGACACCTGCTATAGGTGATGGTTTCCAATGTCTTGGAGTTCAAAGCTCAAGTGTCGGGAGAAATCAAGGCCCCTTTATGTCCTGAGAACGTCGATGATGTTCCGCCTCTATCTAGGCCCAAATTCACCAGACACAATGTGTGACTTGAACACTGGAGGCAAACAAAGCGAGTATGGAGAACAAGGTCACAGTTTCAAGTCGATTTGATTCAAGATAATCAACATACAGCACCAGATGTGCTCCATCTACCGAGAACAGAGGATGAGACCAGCCAACTTCGCAGTGAACGACTGTCCGATGTGTTCCGATCGTCTAGTCAGTAGGACAACAGGTGCAACCAATGTTGAAGCACAGTGCGTTCAAAAGCTTGTGCCAGTACCCGCGAGAGCGGTTTTCCTTCTCGATGCGCCGGCGTTCTTTTCGTTCCTCGCGGCGGCGGCGGTCCTTGCGTCTGTCCTTGCGGCTGGAGCGCCCGGTGGTGACGAGCTCAATGTCGGGCTCATGGCCGCGGCGAGGCATTGCAGTGGAGTTTGATTTGGTTGGATTCTTTTAGGTTTCTGGGATTTGATTTGTTGTTTGGTAGGATAAGTACTCCCTTGGCCGGGATCTCACTCAATATTTGTAGACACAGGCGATGCAGTGAAGCAGTGATTTTCAAGCAGCGATCAGCATCCAGACAGGTTCTATGCTCTCAGGATATCAAGTATCATCGTCCACATTTGGAATTTGACCAAGATTCAGTCAAGTGTTTGTGAGGTCAACCAAGGCAGAACGGGCACTTGTAATATCAATCCCAGGACGAGACATGTACAAGTTGCACAAATGTTCCACCATAATTGACGGGTGATAACTGTAGGATGCCATTCTAATTTGACATTTCTACATTCTTCAGAATCACGGTGTATCCTGAGTTTGATCAAACAGCCAGGAGCTACGTGAAAGACACTGGCTTTAGCAAAATCTAGAAGAGACGAGCATTGCCAGACTTCCACTGCTGTACTATCACCAAGTCACGGCGCAGCCTTCGTTGAAGTCTTGTGGTCAATTTTCGAGTAGCAGTTCTTTCATCGGATCCTAGCAGCTAGCGGATGCCAAACTCCCCATATTCCCCGGGGTTCATACCCCCCTGAACACCACAGCTCCCGGGTTGGTATTCTCCTCAACACCACAGCTTATGCTCTTCTTCAGTTCACTTAGCCGAGCCACTCTTGCTGCCGCTGTGCTTGCTTCCTGAAGCACTACCGCCACTCTTACTTCCGCTGTACTTGCTTCCCGAGACACTGCTACCACTCTTACTTCCGCTGTACTTGCTCCCCGACACACTGCCACTGCTCTTACTTCCACAGTACCTGCTTCCCGAAGCACTACTTCCACTCTTGCTTAGTTCCTTAGTGTGGCTAGATTCTCCCTTCTTCGCACTCTTGGCGGCCTCTTTCGCCTTCTGCTTCTTGCGGCGCTCTGCGGCCTCCATCGCAGCGCGCTCTTCCTCGTTGGCGAAGAACTCGTGAGCTACACTGCCCACAAAGTCAATCGGCTTGTCTTTGTTCGTGCGAGGCATAGTGAACTTCAAGTCTTCTGGTGAACTGCAAATAGAGGGATTGTAGGCTCAGGCGATCAAGGCCAGGTGGTTTTGTCCTTAGCGGTTAAGGAGTTCTGAACACCACTCTCCAAAAGATCTTGCCGATTCAACTTATACTTCATGTTCACCATTGACTCAGTCTCAACATTTCGCTTCGTGATGAGATGCTTGGAGCTGTCTTAGCCTCTGATAAAAGTGCTCGCCAGTCTGGTTGTGTACTACCCTTGGCGCAACCAATCCCAGAGCGCCTTCACCTAATCAGCACAGCAGCTTCCAAGGAAGCAGTAGCACTTATCGTCGTACTGTACCCCTTGAGATACGTATACGTTGTCTCCGGTCCATTTTTGATTTGTCCTGTCTGCATGACCTTCAAAAGCTTCTGACGAGCACACAGCGGCCAGTGCTCCGGAGGACGCTGAGAGTGCCAATAGCAACACCACTAGGGCACTCGAACACCCTCGTGAAATTCTTTCGACTGGTTGTTCTCGCCATTGACATTGTACAGGGCCAAACCGGCAGTTGCCCGCGACGTACTTTGCTCCCACATTTCAAGGCCAAAGCCAGCCAGTCGACTCTTTCTCTCTGTTTGCCTGGGGGCTAGTCGGCCATGAGTACAATAGCTACTGTGAGAGAACATGGCCTTGAACATGCCGTTCAAGTCTGCTCATTCTACAGATATGTTGATGCTCCATATATGTCACAACTATTCTGAGGCTCCTTAGTTTACTGTCTCTAAGCCCCCCTGACTAGCAGCAGTCCAATTGCAGGCCTTTTCAAAGATTCAGTTTATCCCGATTTAGCGCAGACATAATTGCAGATGACAGTCCTGAAATCGTCTTTTGATCGTTAGGTAGACAGACCCTCCCATAGCTTGTATATGGTCACTATGCTGTGCCTTATGTGCTGGAATCCGACACTTGAATTAAGCCTACAGTCAGCTAGGATCAAACGGAAAGTGGTCAATTGTCGATTGGAAATTGGCCATATTTGATCCGAGATTCTTCAATTGACACAGCGGATGCCATCACGTTGGGTGAGACCCGTAAGACCCCCGTGCCTTGAGAAGTTGAGTCGCCAATTCCTGCAGACTCCTGCCAGCAGCCCTCTAAGAAAGAGGAATTATTGTGGAGCAAAGAAGAAAAAAAGAAAAAATTACTTGTCGAGTTCCCTGACCTGCACCAAAGAGAATAGCATGCTTCGATGAGCGGGATGATCTGCTGGCGCCAAGGCTCCTCCACGACTCCGCCGGACGTTGACCTCCGTGGCAGCTCCACCGCTTCTGTCATGATCCGCATCGCACCACCCCTTTGCAGCCCCTTTTAATCAACTCAAGTCGCCGCATATGGGTCATCAATGCAAGTGAAGAAAAGAAGAGCTACATCGCCTTCTATCATCTACTGAGGCTTTCTGGCAGACATCCACCGTGGACCCGGGATGATGTAATGAGACCCTGAGTCTCGCACTCTGTGCTCAGGTTGACATCATACACATCGTCCCTCCCGTCAAGGTGGGGAGATGTCGTCAGAAGGTGACATCTTCGTCTGGAAAAGCTATAGGTATATGAAGCTTTCTTTCGTTGTTTCAAGTGGTGAGGTTCTTCATCATTCTCGCATCACCGAACACAAGCAAAAGAAATCCAAATTACCCAGATCATCACCATGTCTCACTTCAAGAACCCCGAGTCTTTGAACTCTGCCCAGGGCGAGTTCTCGAGCCATGTCAAGCCATCAGAGCCTTTGACCACAAAGGGCGTAAGTCGAACTCGATGTTCATGGAAACACGGGATTGTGGCTGACAGATTTTAGCATGCCCCTGGTGTCAAGGTTGGGAACGACGCCGCCCCTGAATTCAGCGCCGAGACTTACCCTCCCGGTACTGCTCCTACAGACCGTTCCTTCAAGCCCAACCCTGTCGATGAGACCTCGACAGAGAACAGCGCGGTGCCCAAAGCTTCAGACACACTCGGTGGAGCCACTTCTGCCGAAGTACACCAAGGTCTTGGGCACCCTGGCTCGGGGCAGACCAGTCAGGAGTTGCATGGCACTCACAAGAAGGATCGCTCAGGCCTGACTGGCGTCGGTGCCAACTTGACAGACCCCCAGCACCAGCAACACCACGACCGACCATATGAGACCGGCAAGACTGGCAAGGGGAGCTCCGACTATCCTGCAGCGGAGGATCAACTCCCCACCTCGGCTGAGCAGGTTGCCAGCGAGCGTCGTTAAGAGTTGGACCTGGACTATCACAGTTCAATGTTGGCACAAGATAGGCGTTACCGGACTGGCAGCATAGGATTTATGTATAATGAATAATCATGAATGGCTGAACGATATTACCGCTACACACTTGCAATGTCGACACGATCCATATTCAAATATTCCCCGTCAGCTTCATGCCAGTTTCGTCTAATTTTCGTACATAACGAACCAATAACACGCATAACATTGGAATGTGTCCATGCATGAGTACTTTATGAGACGACAGGTGGCACACTGATAACTAAGGCAGCTTCCATCACATAGGAAACCCCGCAGAGACCTCCGCAAAATCAATGCCACTAAATAAAAGGGCTCTGCGAGAGTCAAGAAAGTCTCATATCCTACTGTAGGCAAGAAAAGCTACACCAGGTTCCTAAGAAGGCTTTGTGAGAAAGAGTCGGCACTCCTGCTATAGATCCAGGGTAGCCATGGGCCCAAGCTAAGTTAAGCTTTGGCCCCGGGATTGCACACGCGAGTGACGTGACCCTCACCGACCGCGGACCGCCCGACCACATGGCCAAGGCCCGACAAGCGGGGGTTCATTGGCAGGCTGGATTGCACCTTCCATTTTGGAATTTGGACTCGGGGCTATGAAAGCTCGTTTGCCTCTGATACGACAAGGACCCAGGCTCTAACTTCTCCCTATGCTTGAGCCACGTTATGCCGTGGCGAACCTCAGTCCAAAATGAACCAATCGACGCCGGCATTTCGATTTTCGACCGCCCGCCCACAATTGCAGTAGCAGCCGCTGCCAGTGTGGTGGGCCTCTTTTCGCCCCCCAGAGTGCACACGGTACAAGTGAAAGCAACCAACAAGTATTGTGCCGCGATTGGGTCCTGGATGCTCCCCACGCCTGAAGAACGTTGAATGAATCCGGGCAATTGGTTCTGGCCAGTCCGTATCGTTACCTCCGAAGATCTGATTGTCACGCTACCGCTGTAATAAAGAGGAACGTGCTTGTCCGATTGCTCAATTCAATTGCCTGCTGATGGCACATTCTTCACGGGGCCGCCGGAGACTATTGCTTGTTTCGTGCCAGGGTCCTGCATGATTTCCGAACATCGGATTCGGCGAGTCCATGTCGATTTATTAGCCAGCAGGGTTGTGGTCAACAAACGTAGCGACCGGCCGACCGGCCGCCCGCCTAGCAAACAAGCAAGCTAGCCGCGAAGCGTGCTGGGAGCTTCTTTAACTACGAAGTTGATTTTCCATCACCAAATACACGCGGGCAAGCCAGGTCATGAGTCCACCTGTTTCTCCTGGCCGGCCGTCTACTTGTAGGTATCAGTGATCACGACAGTTCCCGCCCGCTGCCGCCCTACCAAAGTACCGATAGAGCCTGATCCCAGTCCCGCTGGGCTACCAGACTAGGACTGGCGGTGGGCACTGGGCGGTGGCATGCCGCATGCATTATTGTCTGCCCAAGCCTTTCCCAATCCCTGCTTCCCAGGTGCCCCTCACACGCTCGCAAGTTTCAGTTCACAGGCGCGTGGGATGCGAGATAGACGCGCGGAACGATAGGCTGGCACTCTAATCACTGTACAGCCTGTCTTCCTTCGCAGGCCTCATCTCTGGCAACGCCAATGTCCAATGTCGTCGTAGAGCCCCCACATCCTCGGAATCTACATCTAGTTACGCACACCGGTAGTCTATCTGTAAGGCTTGACATGGTGGGACGATGCGTATTTATTTTGTCCGCGAATCGCTCCCGCGCCACTAGAGTCTCCATTGAGGGGATAGCAACTCCAACGGCTGCATTCTCCAGTTCTGGTCACTGTCGACCGATGCTCGAAGAGCCCGCTCCTCCGGCCAAGCACGCGTGCGTACGTGCAGCATATCCACCGGCATCAAAAGGGCGATACCCAAATAGTCACCACTGCCGAGGCGCCTTTCAGTCTCCTCCTCTACGTACTTACGTATCCCCCTGGGCGCGTTAGCACGCACTATAGCTTCAAATCCGGCAGCGCAGTCAAACCCGAAAATAGACAGACGCGGCCCAACTACGAGCGCCCGCCTTCATTCACCCCAGGCCCCATGATCCTGACTCCAAGTTCCAGGCATATCGCCTCGGCAGCTTGATTATCAGCCTTATAACCGCGTGGCAGCCCGTGCTCGTCAAGGAACACCAACAGCCACACCCTAAATACCCTCTTCGTGCTGCAGTGTTGCGGTGGCGCCAGGATGGAGATTCAGTTCTCAATTCCAGTGACGGGCGGTAGGCGCAGGGCCTCTGGCAACTCCAGGTGAGTGGCTCGCCGTGTTTCTGGATCCAGCTTGACCCAGTGGTGCGGGCTGCCGAGCGCAGCGCCCAACGTTCATGCAATAATGACTCCTCCCTGCCCTCAGCCCTCAGCTCCTCGCATGACTGCGCGTCTTGGCTTTTGAAGGCTGAAAGCTGAAAGCTGAAAGCTGAAAGCGGAACTCTGAACTGACGGACGGGAGCTAATTCGCCTTTCCTTCAGCTCAACGTCGGCATCTCAAGCCTCCAAGCCGGCAGAGGAACAGCCTGCGCGCGGCGGTACACACAGATTTGCACTTGATACCCGCACGCGACACACACGCCGAAGCTCAACTCGGGCACGCACTGGATGCGCAACTTGTAAGTCTCGCCCTCCATGAGCATGCCAAACTTGAATACAGAGACACAGTAGGCTGACAGCGATTCAGGCAAGTACGTGGTCAAATGCCGACGTCCCTTGCACGGGTCACGGACCGGCGAGAACGGTATATGCGACTCTGAGCATTTCACTGACTCTGCACAGGAAGAGACACGTCAAGTGCGATGAAACAAGGCCTTCATGCCTCAACTGTGTGAAATGGAGAGGGTACTGCGATGCATACGCGGAAGACGACGCTGGACAGTCGAAAGCTTCCGGCAAGCTCATACACACCAAGAAAGCATCCTTGATAGTGACTGAGCCGGTCGTCAACACGATTTGCTTCGCAAACGACCAGCAAAGAGCTTATTTTAACGAATGGTCGGCCCTTTCAGTAACGTATCTGAGCGGCGGACTCGAGCAGACGCGCCTTTGGACAGCGACAATGCCGCAGTTGACGCTCCAGGAGCCGACGCTTCGATATGCGGCCATAGCCATCGGCGCCCTGCGACGCGCGTATAACGAAGAAGGCCATAGTGTGGCATCGGCCTTGACGATTGACAACCAGCACTATATGAATGCAATCACTTACTATTGCGAAGCGCTGCGCATGCAGTCCAAGGCACGACCGACCCGCGAGGGCTTGCGGACCGCCATGCTGTCATCATTACTATTCATCTGCTTCGAGACCCAGCGGGCGAACATGCCCGTGGCACTCAAGCACATCACGCATGGTTTCAGCATGCTGAACGAGTTGGCGGCCTGCACTGAAAAGGCCCCTGACCTCGTCAGCATCGCACCCGCGCCGCCCTCCCTCGTGCAAGAGATCCTCGATTGCTACAAGCCACTTGAGCTGCAATCGAGATCGTTCATGGGCTCGTACCAGAAGTTCTTCTTCCCCCCAAGCCAACGGCAACAGAAGGGGGGCATACCTGGAGGGCCTCCGGAGGCTGGTCAAGGGACTGGGTCACCAAATCCCGCTGGTGAGACACGAACCCCGGCCGACAACGCTTCATCGCAGTCCGCATCGCCCGCTGCGGCTTCAAGCCCAGCGAGTCAGCCGGGCACGCCGTGGCAGAGCCAAGCCGCCAAGGCGCAGCAAACGACACCGCACACGGGCCTCCCTAGTCCCTCCAGCCAAGACAGTCCGCAAAGTCAGGAGTCTGGCCCAACACCGCCTAGGCCGCAACGGCCGCCTGGAATCTTGCCATTCACCAAACACTCACCATACTTCCGACCAAAAAAGTCGTCAATTCACTCCTTGGAAGAGCTGCCTCGCGTCTTCTCGTCCGCCGATGAGGCTCAGGGATATTGGGGCCTCCTGCAGCGGCAAATGGTCCAGTACATTCCCATTCTGAGTGTCATCACAAGCCAGCTCAATCTGCCCCAGGTGCAGGATGAAGCAGAGCTGGAAATGAAGTTGTCCAGCGTCAGACAGAACCCACGAATATCCCGCTTCGTGGCCGAGTCGCGGTACTGGCTGCAGAGATGGATCGAGGCGTACGATCCCCTCTACTACGCCGCGGCAAGGAACAAGGAGCAAGACCTCCAGGCGTACCTCCAAGCCGCGAATCTTCGCATTGAATACTTGGTTCTGTACATTTATACCGCGATGCCACGCTTTTCCGGCCTGATCACAGCCAGGGGTCTTACACCTCAGTACCGCGAGATCAACACACTGGCCGAGATGCTCCTGCGGGTCCGACCCAACTGTGGCTTCGCCATGGATTCGGGGTGGACGTGGCCCTTGTTTGTGTCGGCGTTTGGCTGTCGCGACCCGTCTGTCCGGGATGACGCCATCCGCATCCTAGGCGAGTACCCCATCCGCAATGCTCTACGAGATTCACGCGTCTTCCGAGCGATTGCGCTCAAGAACCAGCTCGCCGAGCAGGAGAGCGCATCGTGCGGCGACGACGAGCAGCTGCAGTGGCTGCGCCTGCGAAGGCGGGAGGTGGTCTTTGAGGATTTCGGGACGAACATTGTCTTTCGCAGTGCGAAGCGAGAGCCGGAGACGGGACGGTGGGTGGTGGTGGAAGAGGCTGCCAATTTCACCTTGCAGGCGGATGGGACGTTGGACTGGCACGTGCAGCCTATATCGTCGTCGACATCGATACTCTCGGGTGTCTGTTGAAGTAGCACTGGGATGGTCATTTTGGCCTTGCAGCATAGCGTGAGAATTATTAGAATTAGAGTACCTAGATTCGGCCCTAAGTCTAGAGCAAGCTGGTGCCAACAACTCTTACTTCATTGTAATTACAGCGCGATGAGCGAAGATGGCAGCGACTGATCTGAGTCCATGTGGTCTCGGCCTGTATCGTGGGGTTTGATTCGAGGTTTGTGATGATCATTTCGTGGCCGTTGATCCGCCAACGAGCGTTACGAGCCTGAGCCTGCACGGTTGGGGTTGCGGGGCGGGCCTCAGCCACAGTTTCGTGTTTCGACTTTCGAGTCCTCAACGTTGCAGGATCACCTCGCTAGGGCGTCTGAATGGGGACACGGATGCTATTGCTGATGGTCTATTAATGCAGCCTTTCATGGACCACGTCCTAGCGGAATCGGCATGGTGAGGAGGGATTGACAGCAAGGGACGTGTCAGGGGCGCATCACGGCCTAGACACGACTCAGGCAGGGCGAGGTGCTCGGAATAATAAGTAGAGTTGGATTGCCTTCTAGACGGCACGGTGATAATTACTACTCTGGAGTCTGAGATGGTTCATGACGCGCGATGAAGACCTTGGCGACGAATGCTTCATGTGAGGCCATGTCATCGAAGCATCATTTCGAGGACTCTGGAATGGAAAAGTGGGAGGCCATTAACCTCAGCAATTGTCTTTCGCTGGTGGGACTCGCTAAACAAGGACATCTCACGACTGCCTTGGAAGGAAGGCGCATTGGCCATCGCTAACTGCAACTGCACGGAACGCCCCTGCCCGCTGAAACATGTCCTGCGGACCTGGCCCAGTGGTCAGTCCTGACCGTCCCAGACTCCCAAAGTCTCTCCCTTCCCCAGCCGTCGCTTGTGCGCCTCGTGATGCTCTGCCATCTTTGGCATCTTTGCCCTCATCTACTCTCACCAACTTTGATCCTAAATATATTCGCTTGCGCGCCCAGCCAGTCAAAACAGAGGACTCACGGTAATTAGACTCGTATCTCAGATCGAACTAGGGGCCGCCAAGATCACTCTGGCAACCATTACGACACTGGCCAGAACTGGCTAGGCAGGCTCAGCCTCCACACCAACCGGGCACCCGATCATCCTGGGTCACCCGCCCCTCGATATTCTCCCATTCATCATCACAGTGATTTCAACTTCCCCGTTGGTGTCTCTGCATTTCTTTTGGCGGGCCTCAACCCTCGTTCAACTTCTATCGCTTCATGCTTTGCATCCTTATGCGTCGCTCGCTCATCGCCATCGCCATCGCCATCGATAAATTGGGACCCGCTATTCTCGGCTAGGTCCACCATCGTTGGTTCAAGTTGCGTGGCCTGCTGCACTAGATCTCTGATCGTTGTTGATTCAGAACCGTTCTGAATTGGTCGACCAGACAAATCACATAGTCTCAGCTGCAAATTGTCACCCTCGTTGCTCTTGATTGCGCTGTCCGCCGAGCATTCGGCCCTTTAATACAAAGGCTCTCTCGATCCAAGCCGACCACCGACTTCGCCTGCCACTGTCGCTTGAGACGGACGAGTCTCGCCGCCGGTGGCTCCGCATCGACCGGGTTCTTTGTATGCGCATGGAGATCTGATATCCGCGTATACGTCGACCGCTTTGGCAATTTAGACCGGTGCGCACAGCGAACATGCAACATTGGTCAAACGACCCGTACGAGAGCGAGCCGCTCGACTCCTCCCGCATCCCTCGCGAACGAATGGCCCGCCAGCCTTATCCCTCAAACTACGAACAGGCTCCGCAGGAGTCGCCCACTCCCTACTTTGACGGTTCCTCACCGCATTACCATAATCAAACACCGACAAGGGACCAGTCGCCGTATAGTTCGCCAGCCGGACACCACCAAAGCCAACATTCAGGGGACGCACCGCCACCACCCCGACACGGCGACAACTCATATCACACGCGAACCGGCCCTGTAGCTTACGGTCAAGACCCGGGTCCTGTTTATGCGCGGAATCACCCGAGCCTTCCCCGTCACGACGCCGACGGCTTCAGTCAAGCATCCTCTCCGGCCATGGCAAGTAGGTCCCGAGGGGACCGAGGGCATCTACCGCCTCCTCCTTCTCGAACAGCGCAGGCGGGAGGATATGCCGGTGGAGCATACATGTATGACAGCTATGGTAAGGTCACAGCCTCCTTGGGTGTTTTCTGAGGCTGACATCCAAAGCCCGCGGCAACAACTCGCCGATGCGATCCACGACGAGTAGCCTACAGAACTATGGACCCGGCACCGATCCTTACGGCGACGACCCCTATGGATACTCGTCATCGAACCGAAGTGTCGACCGCCGCTTAGGAGAAGTGAACCCGAATGATATCGAAGATGACGGCGACGACGGCTTGCATTACCCACGTTACAGCCAGCGCAATTCAATGCTCAGCTCTGGTACATCTGATCGCGGTGCGCGGCCTGCCATTGGGGGAACCGCGGCGGCCGGAGCTGGTATGGGTGGCTACTTCGCCAAGTCCGGGACCGCTGAGCGTCCTGTGGAATACGATCTCGCTGCCACCGACAAGGAGCGCTCCGAGTGGACCAAGCATGAAGGCATGAGTAAGCGCAAGAAGAGCTTCATCATCTTTGTCCTGCTCTTTGTCATTATTGGTGCCATTGTTGGTGGCGTTGTTGGCGGTATGGTTGCCAATACCGACAACAAGAAGGACGACGCCAACGATGGGGACTCTGCAAAAAAGGATTCTGAGAAAAATGGTGTTCTGGACAAGAACAGTCAAGAAATCAAAGATCTCATGGACAACCCTGAGCTGCATCGAGTCTTCCCCGGAATGGACTACACACCGATCAACACGCAATATCCGGACTGCGTGCACAACCCGCCGTCGCAAAACAACGTCACCCGCGACATGGCCGTCTTGAGTCAACTCACCAACCGTGTACGAACCTATGGTACCGATTGCAACCAAACAGCCATGGTGATTGAGGCGATCAACCTGTTGGACCTCAAGGATGATGTGAAAATCTGGATGGGTGTGTGGCAGGACAAGAACACGACAACCAACAAGCGTCAGCTGGATCAGATGTATCAGACGCTTGAGGATTACGGCGACGAGCACTTTGAGGGTCTCATTGTTGCCAACGAGATCCTCTTCAGGGAGGAGATGGACGTTACCGAACTGGGTGACTTGTTGGACGAAGTACGCACCGAGCTCGACAAGATGAACCTGGATCTGCCCGTCGCGACCTCTGACTTGGGTGACGACTGGACGTCTGCGCTCGCGGACACTAGCGACTACCTCATGTCCAACATCCACCCCTTCTTTTCCGGCGTGACAGCCGACAAAGCTGCTGCATGGACCATGGAGTTCTTCGAAGACCAGAACGGCCAGTTTTTCAAGACGACGGGGGGCAAGACGGACAAGAAGCGAAACGTCATCTCCGAGACGGGATGGCCCACGGGCGGCGGCACGAATTGCGGCGGTGCATCGAGTTGTAAAGAAGGATCAGTGGCCGGCGTGGACGAACTGAATACCTTTATGAACGACTGGATATGCCCCGCGCTCAAGAATGGCACCAACTACTTTTGGTTCTCCGCCTTTGACGAGCCGTGGAAGGTCCGATTCAACGAGAAGGGCAAGGAGTGGGAGGACAAGTGGGGCATCATGGATGTCGACCGGAACCTGAAGAAGGGGGTGAAGATCCCCGACTGCGATGGTCAAACGGTATCGTGACGAGATCAAGTGGTGTTCTTCAGTGGCAGCAACTCTGTGGCGTTTTGGGAATGGGGTCATGTACGTGGCGCTGTTTGACTCGACTACCCTGGTTAGGGTGGTATCTGGCTTCTTGTCTTTTGGTTCTCGTCTCGGTACTTTTCAAGCGACTGGCGGTGTTGCGCATGGGCTCAGTGACGGCTGTATTTGGTGGATGGTTTGGGTTTGTGAGGAATACAACGGCACATACAGACGTACATAGCACTAAGAAATGAACGATTTTTACACGTTACACAGCATTGTATGATGAGTGCCTTTGAGAATGTGATATATCGAAGCTGGAACTATGGCCATCGAGGTGATGGGCAAGCGTCGGTGTCCATGCTAAGTTTCACTCCTGTAGGCCCATGGTCCTCTAAATCGACGCCCAGATATTGCGTGCATCCCGTACCAGACATTGACTCCCCAAAGGCAGATTCCAAGTGCGAACAAGTGGGTGAGGGCCTCCCCGTAGCGAAATCAGCAACTCCAGATACCCCATGACAATATGCTTCCTTGCCACCCGCAGCCGTGCCCTCGTATACGCCCCGAAAGAGCTACAGAAAGTCGTCTTCTATTGGGTCTCCCCGGCGTAGGATATTGACTTCGCCCCTCAGCGCGCCAACTTCGTCCTTTAAACACGCAACCTCACGCCGCAGCGCGTCCACAATGTCACGCATGACGGCATAGTCCGGGTAGGCGACCGCTATGGCGCCCAGCTCCGGGTCCCCCTCGCCCTCCTTCTCCTCGTCGAATTTCATAAAGGCCTCCCCCGCTGGGGTGGCGGGTGCGTCAAACAGCGTGACCGTCTCGCGTTTCTCCATGGCCAGGCCTTGACCGGGCGGCGGGACTGGCACGCCCATATGAGCCCTTGTGCGTTCTTGGGATTCTTTCTGCAAGTGTCGCGTGACAATGTCGTTGAGGTTGACCTTGCCGTCGATTTTGCCTGCGTCGCGCCTGTGGTGGGATTGCGTTAGAGTGCGTGCGCGGGATGAGAGCGGGAGCGGGAACAGCGTACCGTTTTTCGAGCAGAGTGCGCGCATTCGCGACGAGCATCGTGCGACGCTCGGCGATGGAGGCGTTGAGATAGCTGGGGCGCTGGGACTCGCGGAGGCAGCAGGCGCGGATGGCCTGGTACTCGTGGCTTCTGGCGAGGAAGGCTTCGCGCTTCGCTGGGGCCATGGCGGCGATGCGGGCGCGGACCTTGCGTGTGGCAGGATGCTTGGAATAGTGCGTCGAGCCTCGGGTGCGCTTGTCGGGCATTGTGTCTGTGGGCTTCGTAGGCTAGCGGTGGCTGTGTCGTTGTGCTTCGTAGCTGTCCCTTGGCTTGGAGTGTTGAAGAGTTCGAGTTGTCGGCTGGTTGCTCTGGTCGTTTTGAGGAAGAAGAAGAGAGTAAACTCGAGCCAACTGAGCTGTGTGAATGCACAGAATGAGCTGACGGTGGTGAACTTGGGCCCTGCTCGATGGAAGAGAGTACGACTAGCTGTACGAAGCTCATCCGATGTAGGCTTTTCAGGCTTTGAGCGAGCAACGCGATGACCAATGCACACAGATGCGATGGCCAAGTTTCAAGTTAATCAATCATCTCCGCGAGATTATGGGACGTCGATATCTAGTGCTGAAAAGACTCAATAATACCAGGCGCTCTCGTAATATACCGGCAACGCACAGACCCAATGCTCCAACGCGGGCGCGATGTCTATGAGTCAAGGGTATCTAGCGCGCTTCTTTACAATATATAGCGGTGTTTGTGAACGAGTTTGTGGTGTCGTCTTTCGGAAAGAGGTGTTTCGAGTGCGTCTGGCTCATCTTTTTGATGTTCGGCACGTCGAAGATGTCGTCCTTCTTGTCCATGGACAAGCTGCATAGGAGTCAGGCTCATAGACGAGATGCAACGTAGATCGATACTTACGTGTCCCAAATATCCAATTCCGTCCCGATAAACATGATCGGGGTTGCCTTCTCCATTGCTTGGATGTATATCGGTCGATAGAGATGTATCCCAAACAGCAGAGTGTCTTGTCCCACCATGTCGAACCCCTCGGGCGACTCAACAACACGATGGCCCAGGGATTTGATAAACTCGTTGTCTGAGGTGGTGAATACTGGTTCTTGAAATACACAGTCGATAGTAGTCTGTGACTGTTGCTCTGCCTAGATGTCAACATACGCTCTGTCTTGTTTCATGGATGCCCTCCCACCTAGCACCTGCACCATCAGAAGAAACGCCGCCAATTGTATAAAAGCCTTCTTCTTCATTTCCCACCCCCCGTCGAGTGGATCAAATGTCCCGATGCCTAGGCATATCGCCTTCTTCACCCCCTTTTTGGGCGTATGCTCCTTCACAAGGTCCCTCAGCTTCGTGTATGAGGTTTCTGACTCATACTGCGCTCTTATGCGATCGTACTCTGCCTTTATCTCTGCTACGGAACGCACTCTTTGTAAGTTTGCTCGCGAAGCTGAGGTTGATGCCTGGGCGAGGATTTGGCGAGACTTTGGTCTGAGCTTTGGCGCGTGTTGGCGTGACTTTGGTTTCACAACTGTCCAGCCATCGTCGAGAGGGGTTGCGGTGGCGGTAATTGACTGAGACATGGCTGCTCAGTGGAGCAGGCCTTGTGAGATGAACGGATCTGCTGTTTTTGAGTACTAAAGGAGTGTCCCCCGATGGGAGATTCGTCGTGACGGTTGAAGCTTTCATAGAGTCGAACAGACTTTTGGTCGCATGTGATGGGATAACCAGTATATGCATCTAGCGGTATTGGCTTTTCGCGTAGAGCTGCTTGGGTGTACCGGCTACCCTACACCTCGACTGACCATTTTTCATGGACATGACAGCTGGCTGGGAAACCATACGATGTCTTTGGGAAACCATACGATGTCTTTGGGAAACCATACGATGTCTTTGACTCTCTGTGGATATGATGTAGGTATTAAGTGCCGGCGACTGTACTTTTGAAGCACATGCACGCATGGGAGCATCTGCACAGCGGCACAGGCTTACAGCGTGAAGCGAACCACGATCCGGCCCGCCCACCGAGTCACCATCATGCCTGCGCCGCCAACCGATGGACGCCGCATCTCACGCCTCCAATTGGCCCTCCCGAGACCCCGCACCACCATCCCCGAAATGGCCACCCGACCAGGGCCCGGGCGCTTAGCAACATGATCAACCTCCAACCACACGTCGCGACGAGTCGCCTGCACTCCAACCCATCACAGCATTCTGGCCAACCCGGAGCGATGTATGCAGGTAGGATGCACAGGAGCCATTGCCGCCGGGCTTGCATGGGATGTGGGTTGAGGATCTGGCCGCGTTGAATAAGACCCTTTTGGCTGCTGTCCTCGCGCCTGGCCTTTCCTCTCCTCGCATGCTCAGCTCACACTATACCGTGCTGTAATATTCCCTACCAACGCTGCGCCAGAGCTTGGTATTGAAGCTGTCGAGAGACGAACTCATAACCAACCCAACTCAACGAGACTCAGCCTTGCTCACTTCGACCAACACGCAAGAGGACGCCTTGAGCGGAGTCCAGCCGCGACTCAGTCAACAATCGACTACACCACTCGCTCAACATTGTCCACGAAACGCCACAAGATGCATTCCTCAGGATTTATCGCCGTCCTGATGGCGACGGTCGTCTCCGCCCACAGCATCATTAGCTACCCCGGATGGCGAGGCAACAACCTGATCACCAACGAGACCTTCCCCTTCGGCATGCAATGGATGTATCCTTGTAAGACTTCCACAATCCATACTCGCCCTCACAGAATCGTGCTCACACACTCTTAGGCGGCGGTATTGGCACCACGACCAATAGGACATACTGGCCGACGACAGGTGGCGCCGTTGCTTTCCAACCAGGCTGGTTCCGCGGCCACGAGACAGCAATCGTGCACATCAACCTTGGCTTCGGCACCGACGGTCCTGACGATGGCCCCGTCGACATGTCCAACCCCATGCTCCCGGCGGTTCAGATCCTCGGACCCACCAACGGACCTTACCCGGGCACCGTCTGCTTCCCGCAGGTGCCCCTGCCCAAGAACGCAAACGTCAAGGCCGGCGACAAGGCGACGATTCAGGTTGTCGAGCTCGCCGTGCACGGCGCGGCTCTGTACTCGGTAAGCAGGCGAAAACGCAGACAAGAAAAAAGAGTGATTTGGGGCTAACCAGTTGGGATCATAGTGCGTCGACATTGAGTTCGCTGAGCCCGGAGACGAGAAGATCGAGCAGGTGACCGAGGAGAACTGCTTCAACTCGACAGAGCTGGGCTTTGCTGAGCTGTACACTATTGCGACGGTGAACCCTAGGACGGGCAAGCGGTTCGATGACGACAACGCTGCTGCTGGTCGATCGGCAGCACTGGGGTCGCTTCCTTTGCTGATGTTATTGGGGTGGGCATTGCTTTGAGGCTACATAATGGGGTTTGGAATTCGGGTCTTTGGCGTTGAGGAAACCTTTTGGGGAGTTCAGGATATATGGTGTCTACACTACAAATGGGTATCTATGTGAGAGCACGCTCTTCGATACAACACAATCACAATCACAGCATTTGATAAGCGCAGCTTGGCATCATGATCTTCTTGATACGTTATCTAGTCATGTTTTCTCTACCCCCTTCCCGTTTATGACCGTATGGCCTTGGCAACATCTGCCGCGACCTGTTTGACCCTGTCTTCGCTACCCCTGTCCGAAGCACCTTGAACCCATTTCTTGACATCTGACCCCGTAGCCAACTCCGGCGACGTCATGAGCAGCGTGCCCAGGCCGACCAGTGTCCGATAGAGAACCTCAGAGTCTGTCTGATCAGCAATGATGGTGCCAAAGATGACGAAGAGCCGGCGTCGCTGCTGGGGTACCAGTAGATTCTCACGCGCCACGAGAACCGAGAAGTTGAGGGCCACTGTCGAAAGAGCAATGAGAACATTGCGGTTGTGCTTTCCGATGGCCTCCGCTCCTTGGGCTCCTGTCACTCGCTCCAAAAAGGCCAGTGCGGCATCGGTGTGACTGCTAGCCGCACTGCGTCCATCCGCTGTAGCGAAGATGTTGGCAATCGTGCGAGCGGCCATCATCACGGCATTCTCGTTGGGCGTTTCCTCGGCCGGCAGCGAGGCGGCAATGGCCAGATGGATCAAGGAGGGATACTCTGCGGTGGAGTACTGCGCAACAATACGATATTTGGCCATGCAGCGCAAGGCGTCGAGGCCAGCAAGTCGGTCCGTGTAAGGCCATTCAGTCACGACGCGCACAATGAGATCGGTCGACTGTGGAGGCGGGGGCTTTGATGTTGCTAATGCTTCCTGCAAAGCTTGTAGAGTCTGTTCCTCAGTTGGGTTGAGAGCTGCGTCTTTCCGGCCACATGAAACCATGTTCTTGTTGACAGAGGCGATTTTGTTAAAAATTGCTTCGTACTTGGCGGCAGTGATGCTCAGGAACTCGGCTTGCGGAATAAGCTTGGCCTTTTGACTCTGAGCATCCTGCCCGGGTCGGTAACGCGACTCTGTTCCATAAGGGTCTGAGCCCCCGCTCGGCTCTGACGATCCTAGCGAGGCGCCCTGAGTGTTTTGCGTGATGAAGTTCGCTACATTGTCCAAATATGAGAGTGGTAGCTCGTTTTCGCCCAGAAACTTCGTTGCTCGATCGTATGGGTTCTCAGAGAGGTTGTAAGGTAGCTTCAAAGGCGGCTTTCCATCCTCAATGTCGACATCAAAGACGTAGTCGTACGATTCGCCTTTGTACTCCACCTTCTTGCCAGTGCTTCCCACCGCATCGACCACAGTGCCGACATTGACCCATTGCTGTTGGCTGACGGACCACGTGTGCGCTGTGACATTGCCGTTGTCCTCTTTGATCATCTGCACCTGACCATCCTTGGTGCCGGACTTGGTGGTGAGGAATTCGGGACCCGGGAGCTTCTCCTTGTTAACGCCGCCCACCTGTTGCTGGGGGATGGCGGATCCCTTGACGGAATCTTCAAACTCCCGCAGCGTCTGCTCATCGGCTACATTGTCGGCGCGCCTCGTGAAAATACGCGCGACGCCATCGCTTGCTCCGGTCACAATGTCGCCCGTCTCTGCGTTGACGGCCACTGTCCACACCGATATGGCCGGGTGCGTAATCGTCTGAACGCAGTCTGAACCTCTCCAGATCCTCACGGTGCGGTCCTCACCCGAGCTGGCAATTTCGCCCGATGGCAAGGCCGCGAGCGAGTAGATGAAGCTTTCGTGCCCTGCGAGTTCAGCGACCTGCTGTCCATTGAGCTTCCACAAGCGTATGATGCCGTCATTGCTAGCACTAGCGATGTCTGCACCACTGGGGTGGTTCTTGGGCACACGGCAAAGAGCGCGAACCACGTCTGGAGTCTGTATCGTAAATTTGGGCATCGCTTCTCCCGCCGAGACTCTGCTCAAATCAAATATCCGAATGCTCTTATCTGCGCAACCTGTCGCCACCGTCTTTGTGTCCACGGCGATGACACTCCAGACGGATACTCCTTCGTGATCACCAAGCGTCATCTCGGTCTCCCATTTGGATGGGTTCCAGACTCGACCTTGGCCATCCCAGCCGCCCGATACAATGTATTTCCCGTCCGAGGACACGTCCAAGGCACACACGTTGTTTGCGTGACCAACCAAGAGGCGCTCTGCATTGTCGCTACTCTGCTTGGTGGGTGCCTTGACTTCGATGATTGTGTCTTTACCACCTGAGACCACAAGCCCGTCGGGATATTCTCGGTTCGCAGGAAAGAATGTGAGGGAATTGACGTATTCGCTGCCACGGCTGACGAGTGTTCCATCAAAAGAGTTCTTGTTGTCGGCGTTTCGCCTCCAGGCGCGGACACTGCAGTCGCGAGATGCTGAGAGGACTAGCCCGTCGGTGGGAAAGCAGACGGCGCGCACCTATAGACATGTTAAACAAACTGAAGCGCACTGGAACTGACGCAGAGACATACATCAGCCTCGTGTCCCACGAGCTGAGCCGATAGCTTAAAGTCACCTTCAGCCATTTCTACTAGTGAACCGCGATGTCGCTCTCGTAGTGGGGTCGGACCTTGTGGACGGTTTCGAGATGTCCGTAGGCTGTTAACAACACAAGGTGAAAGTAGTAGAGAGGAAACTGGGATTCTAGTGACAACCGGAATGGACAAAAGAATCGCGAGTTGTCGGAGGGCGGACTGACCAATGCAATGGAATACGTTAGTAAAGTAGGCATTCAAAGTGCAGGCAGGCGAGATGGTGGAGAGATGACGATGGAAGCCGATTGAAGCTTCGCGCGTGGCTGGCGCAAGGTCGCGCCACAGTTCCCCTCAGGCGTGGCTCAGGTTCGCTCCTGCCCCACCAACGCTGCCTACAGCACTTATGGCCAAGCGAGTCCAGTCCACCTGCATCCACTTGAAACATCCTCGACCTGACCCTACTCGAGGAAGGCTTGACATAGGGGTCCTGCGACCTTTTTGCGAACCTCCTCGAAATTCCCTTCCTGCGTTTCTCTCTGACGACCTTGACGACTGTGACGACCGTTACGAATCTCTTTTGTCTGCTCCTCACCGCCTTGCCGAAGAATCCCCACGACCACTGTCGCATTCTGAGGTGCTGAGGCTGGTCGCGTAGCGCATTGCAGCCCTCTCCTGCGAAAAGCAAACACTGTCACTTCACCACTACAAAGCCCACCAGTACACGACACAATGGCCGCCGAAACGCCACGACAATATGTCCCCTTGACGTGTCACGGCCACTCTAGGCCTGTACCACACATCAGCTTCTCCTATTTGGAGAAGGAAGAAACCTACTACTTGATCTCGGCCTGCAAAGATGGCAACCCGATGTTGCGAGACGGCGTCACGGGTGATTGGATTGGGACATTCATTGGCCATAAAGGCGCTGTCTGGCAAGCCCGTCTGAGTCCTGACGCGACAAACGCCGCGACAGCTTCGGCGGACTTTACGGCGTGAGTCGTCTACGCACCTGACGCTAGTATCATATTGACAGTAATCCAGAAAGATTTGGGACACCCACACTGGCGAGCTCCTTCACACCATCCAGCATGACCACATTGTACGCGCTGTAGCCTACCCTCCGGACAACTCCGACCTCGTTGCGACTGGTGGCATGGAGAAGAAGCTTCGCATATTCGACTTGACCGAGCTGGCCAACAACCCAGCAGGCGAATCCGGGACGATTCCTGCGTCGACTGGGTTCGAGATTGCCGAGGGGGTGCACAAGGCAAGCATCAAGTTCATCTGCTGGACACACGATCCTAACGTGATCGTCACTGCCTCGGATAAGACTCTGCGCTGGCTGGATCTTCCCACCCGCACTTGTATCCACCAAGAAGTCCTCGATGGTGAAATCAAGTCCTGCGAGTTTGTGTCAGTCTCGGCCGAGAGTGCATCACCAAGCGACATTGGTGGGGGCAAGCCGGTGTTGGCCGTCGCCGCCGGCAAAACCGTCTACTTCTGGGGCGGCCCCGATGCCAGGGAAGAACTGAAGCGGATCACACTGCCTTATTCGATTGCGAGTGTGGCCCTGGATGTCAAGGGACGCAAATTCGTTGTCGGCGAGGAACCTGGAACATGGGCCAAGGTGATTCGCTACGATGACGAAGTTGAGATTGACACCCACAAAGGCCACCACGGTCCGATCTGGTCCATTGCTATCTCTCCCGACAGCAAATTGTACGCGACCGGCTCCGAAGATGGTACAATCAAGCTATGGAAGAACTGCGAGGGTTACTATGGCCTCTGGAGAGGAGGAGCTGCCCCTGGAACTGTCGAGAAGCCTGCGGAATAGCGAGACGTGGAGCAGGGTTCCAGCACGATTCAGTCGAGTCAGTGTTTCACACCGCCCAGCTGGCAAGGCTCAGACGACGACGCTCTCACAGAAGAGACGCCTCTGAAGGTGGTAACCAATCGGATGGAGGGTCTGCAGCTTGGAGAGGCTCGTCCTGTAAAGGCTTCGCCCATTTGATGAACGGATTCTGACATGTCACTGCTGGCCGAGAGGGGAGGGAGAGCCACCTATGAAAGAAGATTTCCAACAGTTATCCATTGCTCAAGCATTCAACCTAGCAACCACGCAGACATCGCATGCATTTGAAGAAATACTAACGATGCAACGGAATGACCGAAATAATCAGAATAGATGCAGAAAAGTTCAATGGCAATGTTATCACCAATGCTATTCCGATGAAAACCAACGGAACACTCCAACCCGTTGTCAAGTTGATCGTATAGACAACTCTCAAGTAAAGATTTGGCCGGTGAACCCAGGAACTATCTCCTGCCCGGCATTGTCTTTGTACGTAGTACCCTCGCACTGCTGCCAGATTTGCTTGAGCTTTGTGAATTCAAGAGGCTTGGCCCACTTCCATTCTCCGGTCTCGCGGTCTTTGTTTCATCTGCAAAGCCGCAACGAGCTGTCTGAACAGGAGAGTGATGGTGCCCAGAGCCCGTCGTCGAGTTTGGCCATTTTCTCGTCGTTGAACTTGAAGTACTTCATGTAGCGGAGTTGGGACTCGTCGTGGGTATCCAACGATGCATGTTGACAAAGAAGTCTTCGGGAAGCTCGAGTGCCAAGGCAATCGGGCGATTGAGGCAATCGAGGACCCTGTCGAGGAGGGATTTGGCAAAGTCCTCGATCTCAGCCTTGTTGCTGTACAGAAGTTTCGGGAGAGACTGAGTGATGCGACCGTCATTTGCTGCAGAGACAGTCATCGGCTGAAGCACCTTGGTATCACAGGAATAATCAGGATGTACTCGCCATGTTCTAGACCTCAGTCTTTTTCTTCACGCCGCCACTCAGCAGCCGACGTCCGGCAGGGCGGTAACCATTGTAATCGCCGTTTTCTAGGTCCGGCTCATACTGGAGCTTCTCCTCTAGGGGGAGCTCGTAGAACTTTTGGCCGAGTGACAATTGGCGGTCAACGACTGCTTGATGAGGGATGCCCAACTTCGTCACATACAAGAACTCCTTGTTGCGGATTGAATCGAGTAGGGTGGAGGCAAGCTCTTTGTTGCCATCAGGGGCATCGCACTTGGACAAGTCAATGGTTGGAACCACAATAGTCAGAACAGGGATTATGAACAGGGCGGTCGGTCACTTATGCTTATTCCAGTCCAGACTTTCCTTGGTCTCCGAGACGTGATGGGATTGATAGAGTTGCGGCACGGCAGAAGGCATGAAGTTCCTCGCCTTCTACCTCGGTGGTTTCTCAGGCATGTCGTCTCCCATCTTGTACTCGTGGATGGATTCCACTCTCAAGGAGAACTACGGCGAGCGAGGTCTTGTTATTTCTTCTGTGATGACTTTTTGGTTCTGCACGCAGATCTGGGTGCCACTATTTACGGTCCCGCAGAAGCAGGCCCCGAGCTTTTCAAACGGATATCCGGCTTGCTGTCGCACTGGATCAGGCGGTGCTGAAGACGACCATGGTCCGGGCTATTTGAGTTCAGTTCAACCCTCGAGACGCTTGAGGCCGGGTCTGGACTCTGAGTACACACAATATGTATACATACCCGAAGATGAAACGGTAGCCCGACTTTTCTTGTCAATGCCAATCAGCGACTCGTTGGAGAATGCCGCCGGCTACCGCTCGACGCCATCGTTGTGCTCTGTGGGCTCTAATCTACAATGTACCAGATCCACTACATGTAGCGAGGTGGCCGAGGTTGTATGCAATCATCCACTTGCACCCCTCCTACAACCTATTTCGGCCTTGCGTAGCGGTACTTATTTTGCCGCTCCGTCCCGTCCCAGTCTAGTTACTTATGTAGGCAATTTTGCGGGGAAGAAGTCTGGGGCCCCATCGCTAGCGATACCAGCTGCCGGCCACACGCGACAAAACTCGCCTTCCGCAGCGGCACGACAAGGGTTCTTGCTTCCGTCCTCTCCATCATCGCGGGGCTTGCGCAAGCCAACAAACGTATCGAGAGGTGCACTTGCATCCGCTCAAGTCACATGCACCATGGCTCAGAGGCTCATCCCGAGTCCCAAAGTACCAACTAGCTTAGTCGCAGGCCAAGAGTCTCGTTGGTACTGCACTTTGCCAATAGACTGGCTGACCAGGCCGAGAAGACACCGAAAAGGCAGGATTCCTGTCTCCGACCTCTTGAGAGTCGATGTATAAAGATGCTTCCAAGTCCGGATTCACTCTGACAGAATAGAGACAAAGCTCCAAGAAATTCATCTATTGCTCACCATGAAGTCAACTACTGTCGCCTCTACGATTCTAGGATTTGCCTCCCAGGTACTCGGGCATGGATACATGTCCATCCCCGCCAGCCGAACTCGGCTTGGTGCAGAGGTGAGGGATACTGTTACACCATAGATCTTTGTCCACCGCCAGCTTACACGTGCACTCCCGCATAGGCAAATCTAGACTCTTGCCCCGAGTGCACCATCCTCGAGCCCGTGTCTGCCTGGCCGGATCTCGACGTAGCACCGGTCGGTCGAAGTGGCCCATGTGGCTTCAATGCCCGCGTCAACATCGACTACAACAAGCCGGGTGCCAACTGGGGCGAAGCACCGGTCACGACGTATTCTCCTGGCCAAGTCGTCGATGTGGAGTGGTGCGTGGACAACAATGGTGACCATGGTGGCATGTTTAGCTGGCGCATCTGCCAGGATCAAGACCTTGTCGACAAGCTGCTGGACCCAGACTACACGCCGACGCAGGCCGAGAAGCAAGCCGCCGAGGACTGTTTCGAGGAGGGCCTCCTCAAGTGCACCGACGTTGATGGCCAGAGCTGCGGATACAACCCGGACTGCTCTCCCAACGAGCCGTGTTGGCGCAACGATTGGTTCACCTGCAATGCCTTCCAGGCCGACAACAGACGCGGATGCCAGGGTGTGGATGGTGCGCCCCTCAACTCTTGCTATACTTCCATCGCTGGTGGCTACACCGTCACAAAGCAGGTCAAGATACCCGAGTACGTGTCCAACCACACTCTCCTCTCCCTGCGGTGGAACTCGTTCCAGACCGGCCAGATCTACCTCACCTGCGCCGACATTGCCATCGTCGACGACGACGGCAGCACCCCGACCGACCCGACCGACCCTGCCGACCCTACCACACCACCTGAATCATGCCCCGAGGGAGGCGAGGTCAGTGTCGCCTTCAACCACGAGGTCCAGACCATGTTTGGAGAGACGGTCAAGGTCGTGGGCTCGGACGCTGTCTTGGGCGGCTGGGACACGAGCCAGGCGCTCGCTCTGTCGGCCTCTCAGTACACAAACGCGAACCCACTATGGACTCTCACGACCCAGTTCCCACCCGACACGCAGTTCGCGTACAAGTTCATCAAGGTCTCCGCGTCAGGGGCGGTCACCTGGGAAAGTGACCCGAATCGATCGTACACCGTTCCTTCGGACTGCTCAAAGGTGTACGCGATTGAGTCTTCGTGGAAGTAACCGAGTCTTGTCCTGTCTTGGGGTTTCCTTCTCCGAGCGATTGCCGAATTCTTTGGGAATTTCCACATTGCTCTTGTAGCAAAAGCTCGTACTGGAGTAGCTCTAGTAACAAGACATACCTTCTATCCCTTCTCCAAGGAATGTTCCCGCAGTCGAAGGAACAAGAATGATCACTGGAATGATTTGATGACTTTGTACGGAGACGAGAAGATGCATGACTTGCCATCCCGAAAGGCTCAGCTGAGCATTGTTTTTGTTGTGTTGGGAGTCTGTCGGTCGATGTATCCATTGGAAGCGTGCCCTGTCCCTGAGGAATTTTTTCATCAGCTGCTGTCATTCAGTCCCAGCGAAGAACCTCGCAGTCAGATTCATTGTGTCGTGCAACAGATGTCACTGCCTCTCACACCGTCAACACAGACTCATTCCGCGTATAAAAGTTAAGGATTCCCATGGGTATGTATTGCAACCTGCTCAAAGCCAATGATTCACGTGCAAAACGCCCCTTTTCCAGCCCTTCTCGATCAAGGCTTCTCGTACACCACACTCGACTGAACCTGTGCATGCTGATCCTGCTGACTGTACACTGTACGCGACGGCTCTGCTGGTACCTCGGTCGGCGCTTGCACGGGTGCACCTGGCGCTTCCTGCGGCTGCTGCCACTGCCCATTTGGAGACATGTAGTATCCGTGGTACTGGGCGTAGTCATGCTGTCCAGGGGCCGCATAGCCCTGTCCCATCTGCGTGGGCCCATAGGTGCTTCCATCGGCGGCGGGGCCGTAGTATGTTTGCGGCTGTTGTTGGGTTGGTGGTGCTGGCGGTGGCACACTGGCCATGTTGGGCGCAGTGTGGTGCATCCAGGGCTGCATCGTCGTCCACAGTCCATCGCTCTTCCGGAGTCCCACGACGAACAACAAGACGAGGAGAATGAGCTGTGGGATCCTGCCGATAACGAGCCAAGTCGTGACGCTGACAGTGGGCTCGTGCAGTTCCGTGAAGCCTTGGGTCAGATACGCTAAGGAGGTGACCATCCCCCAGAGCCTACGGGGCACGACGAAGAGGATGGTGGCCACTAGATACAGGGTGACGCTCTGGAAAGGAAAGCATAGACGTTAGCATACGCTGCGCAGGTATTCATCCCACTCGTCCATTCATGACTCACATTCGTAGCGGGCATGTCGGAGAGGTACTTCCTTCTCACCAGCGAGGCCTGCACGATGAGGCCGGCCGAGACGAAGAACCCGAGGACCGACAGTGCGGCGCCAAGCTTTTGCGACCTCTGCACCGCCTCCCAGGCCAAGCTGGCGTAGACCGAATCGAGGTACTCCGCATAGGCCCAGCCGTTGTATGCGTTGGCGACGATGGCGACGATGGCGAGGATGGCCGCGCCGACAGCGCCGTAGATGCGCCAGATCTTGTGCGATGGGGTGCGCTCCAGTCGGAGAGCGTACGTGAAGCCGCAGCCGAGCTCGGTGCACGTCAGGATCACGCAGACCTCGCCGAGCCAGGATGTGACGTTGGCCGTCACGATCAGCGCGTTTATGGCGTGTCGCTGGGAGTCCGCGGCGCCGTAGTACATGAGGCCGCTGAGGAGATCTGACACGATGCCAAAGACATAGCCACTAGGCCACCGGGTGGGTCAGTATGGCGCGTGGCTGGCAGCTAGTAGAGACGCGAGGCAAGAACATAAAGGCGGGGGGACAGGACAGGACATACGTGAAAATGAAGGCATAAGCCAGCTTGAGCCATGTGAAGCCTCTCCGTGCCGGGTCGCCGCCTCTTCGGGCCTTGAGGCAGGTGAGGATGCCCATCACCGCGATGGGGATGGAGATGGCCGCGGAGAGGCCCACGCTCACGAAGCTGATGTAGGATGAGCTCATGGCGAAATCGCCCGAGTGAACGGTACTCCCAGAGGGCTGGGCGAGGTCACACGCGGAGTGAGGAACGGCGCAGGGAGCGTGGAAGAAGGAGGGAGGACGGTGTATCAGGGGAGAGGGAGGGAGGAGCAGAAAAGAGGACAAGAATGCAGCCGCTTCTCGTTCTCGAGCAATTTCGATTTTCGAATCACGGGCATGTCATGTCGCTCGACAGCTGTTGGCTCGCAGGAATCACCCCAATAAGCAAGAACCAAAGTCGCGCCAAGAGTGCACGCTTGGTGCAACTCAAGTCAAGTCCCCTGCTCCCTGCTCGTGCTCGTGGCCAATCAAGAGGACTCGCTCGCTGCATCTGAGATTGCCAAGGGCCAACACGTTCAGCCGCAGGCAGGGCAGGCGGCCATGCGGCCGTGCTTGGTGACGATGGTGTTGATGGGGGATGAAGTATCACAAGTCCGAGTCGAGGTCACCTTCAATTCGCAGTGCGATATCGAACGGAGAGAGAAGCATGGGATCAGTCGAGCGTTTCATGTTATGCGCCGTGGCACGGCCAGGACCTCTTGAGACGTGAATGACCAAAAGCACTTGGCGCGGGCCACCCGCTCAGCCCTACGGATGCAGTCCCGTGTTGCCGACCGATCGAAGGCCGGCATATGTGCGTAATGCTCCGTCCATGGCGTATGTACACTCTGCCATGGACGTTATGATAAAGTGTAGTCGAGTTAGGTACAGGTTCCTCTCACTGGTCTGGCTTCATCGGCTGCCAACCTCCAAACCCAGGATCAGTGTGGACAGAGAACCTCTAAATGCCCAGTCCTTTTGCTCCCCTCGTCCATCGATACAAAGAAAGCACCTGTCGCCGCGCCAGGCGGTGCTCCTCACGGCTCTCGTGCGTGCTCCCTCTCACATTATACAAGGTCGACCTCAGCACTCTCCGAAAGTTACGCTGCAACATCATCGTCAGCCCCAACGTCCGCTCTTCACACGTCCCGCAGAGAGAGAGAGAGAGAGAGAGAGAGACTCACCTGGAATTCTGTGCTCAAGGTCACCACACAGACCTCATGCGCTCTGATGATCGTCTCGCAGGCGTGCTCCACGCTCTGGTTCTGCCCCAGCTGCGGCATGCGATCCGCAAACAGCAGCAGTATAAAGCTTCCGTGCAGTAGATAGATGCCAAAAAGGTACGGCATAAAGGTCAGCTCCGGGTCCAGCTTGAGGATGTCAGCTACCGCGTCCGACGCCTCGATCGCGTGGGACGCGCACTCCACGAAGCGCGGCGAGGTGATCCAGTCGTCCTCATTGTCCAGCATGCTGATCGCATCCCATTTCCCGTACAGGAGGACGTGCAGAACATGCAGAAGAAAGGTGCTGTACGCAATGACGAGCTTGACATCGAGCTGGTCACTGTTGCGCGTCGGCTCGTACTGCGTCTGTTGTCGCGGTGGTGGTGGCGGTGGTGGTGGCGGTGGTGGTAGCGCTGGCGGTGGTACCTCCGCCAGGGGCGTCATGTCCTGCGGCCCGGCGAGGATATTGCTGATGCGCATGGGGGTCTGCGAGACCCCGTTGATGCCCGCCCTGCGCGCGAGTCGGTCGAGGCTGGCCTCGCAGCCTGCGATGAGTTCGGCAATCGCCCCCTCGGCGTACTTCTTGTCCAGATTGCCGAGACGCGGGTGGAACTGTCCGTGGTGCACCTCGATTATATCCCCAAGGATCACCATGAGCGGCAGAAAGTACTCAAAGAAGCCGGTCCCGGTGATGGTCACAGGTGGTCCGATTGTGCGCGGTGGCAGGGCGTCCATGTCCTCAAAGTCCTCCCAGATGCGGTCAGGGAGAGGAGCTGCGTAGGTACGTCAGTCACCACACACTACGCCGACAACCAACCAACCATCTTGGGACAGGCAAGATAGACCTACCAAAAACGTCGCAGATGGCATCGGGAATGTGGATCCCCCTGTTGTACGAGAGGGCGAGATGTCTATCGATGGCGTACAGCAGCCAGAACACCCGACGCCGCTCCTCTTGCTGCTCGACATCGGCAACAGAGAAGGCGGCCACGTTCGCGTAGTCGCCGGGCGCGTCTTGGCGATCCAGGCGCAAGGCCAGGGCCAGGCGTTTCGCCTTGCTCCACCACTTGAGACAGTCGGACTTGAAGTCGCCGGCCGAGACGCCGATGCACAGGAGGATAAAGGTGAGCACGTCGTCAATGGTGCCGGCTGGCTCGCCCGTTGTCTCGGGGAATATGTCGGCCTGTTCACGGTCATACTCAATCTGAAGGCCGCCTGCAGAATGTTGTCAGTGATTGTGGAATATCTGATTCGCTTCCTGCACATACCATGTATGCGCCTCCAGCGATCGGGATCACGTCTTGAGATGAGATATGTCGCCAGCTCGTAGAGCGCGTTGGTCAGCCTCGAGCGCGCGCCGGGCACAAGGAGCACGGAAATGTCGGCAGTTTGCGCACAACACCACAGGATCGTGGCGAGCAGGGCAGCCGACGTCGGTCGAGGATTCGGCCCCAGGAGAGATTTCTTGCGGAAGATACGTGTGAGTATAAACGGCGAGGAGAAACGGAACAAGGACGCGCCCGGGTCGAGCAGGTAGACGTCGAACAGATCGCAGGCGACCGACACGGGGAAGTTGTTACCCATGTAGGGCAGCAACGGCTCGAGACATTGATACCGAAGCTCGTTGACCTGGCCACCGTTGTGGGGAGACGGACGGTCAAACTCTCCCCGAGCGGGAAGCCCAAAGCTGAGCGACGGGGTCGCCATGAAGAAAGGGGTGGGCGCCGAGGGGGAGCCATGAAAGGAGCCATTCGAACTACCGTGGAGGCGGCAGTTTTCCATCCTTTGCGGGAATCCACTGGCCAGATCTGATCGATGGTGGCTCCCGCTGTTGGAGTGGTTGTCCACGGGGAAGACTGGGGGGTCTTCGACTCGGGGCGAGGCATATGTGAGCCTGGCAGATGGCGGTGCCTGTGCCTGTGCCTGTGCCTGTGCTTGTGCTTGTGAGAGTGGTGCAGGCGTCTGCTGGACCACGGGAGCACGATTCACCAGCTCGTTTTCTGTGGGATCCTCATTTCTGTGCTCATCGTCCTCCTCAGCTGAGCCATCCGAAGGTGTCGAGTTGGAGACGTCCTTCTTGGCTTTCAGCGGCACTCGGCCGCGCTTCTTGGCTTGGCGATTGTAGTTGCAGTTATATCCATATTCTATACGCGCAGGGCGTCAGCAGTTGAACGCACTTGAGTCAATGGCATGCCACAGAACATGAAGCCGGGATCATGTTAGCCAGGACATTCACACGTACCCTGGCATCGACCGCTGCAATCAGAGCATCAGCACATGGACTCAACCGGCTGGCGAGGCGTCCTGCATCTCTCAA
Source organism: Emericellopsis cladophorae (assembly GCF_022114955.1). Lineage (NCBI taxonomy): Eukaryota > Fungi > Ascomycota > Sordariomycetes > Hypocreales > Bionectriaceae > Emericellopsis > Emericellopsis cladophorae. Next base: position 213,877 of record NW_026250956.1, on the reverse strand, counting down.
CCATACCAGGGATGATCACCGTCACAGCGCGTCCGTGACGTGTTGCACTTGTCGCATGCTCTGCGCGTCCTCTTGCGCGCTCTGCGGTGCGCGGCCGCCGCCGCGGTGTCCGCGGCTTGGTGGACTTGTGGGCTCAGCGGGGGAGACGCAGCCATTGTTCTCTGGCGGGTGAATCCAAACGACGGTTCCGCGTCTTGATCCTTCTCTGCAATCCGTGATGGTGAAGCTGGGGGAAGAGGAGGGCTCATTTACCCGACGCAGCCGTCGGCTAAATGATGTTCAGGCTTCAGGCTGTGGAGAACCGAGAACCCCCAAACCACGTGAACCCCGAATGTCATCTGAGCGCTTCCCCACGGGGACAGCCTTGATTGAATTAGCTCGTGGACACGGCGAGGCTGATGCGGGGACGCTATGGGGCAGGGCGTGCGTACTGTAAGTTCTTCCATGAACCGCGTCAGTCACTTTAGTGTCATTAATCGTACCTTCATTGGGTGCTCAATAGAATAGCGATGGAGGGACAGAATCACATGGCCTCGCACACGCATTCGAGCTGCGACATGTTGTCTTGCTCCCTTGACGTCCATGATCGGGAGTGATCGCTCTCTAGTGTCTCACAAGTACGGCCACCATTCACCCTAGCCCTAGGCCATCCAGTCAAGCTTGTCTCTCTCACTATCGACATGATCTAGCCCTACCCCCATCATCATCAAGTCATGAGCGCAATGTGCTTCAGCTCGCTGCGTGCGGTTAGCCGCCATCTCATCTGGACACCATGGCCAGGTACGTAGACTCACTCTTGTACTTGCGCACCGACCTTGGTGGGCGGGTACTCCATCTCCTCGCCCTCGTCTCGGCCGAGGTTGAACTGGTCCGCCCTCACCTCCCTAGCCTTCTGCTGCAGCGCGGGAATGGGCGCCAGGTCGTGATCCGAGTTGAGGTGCCAGAACAGCGTGCTCGAGATGCGCACAAGCGGCCTGTCGGGACACTCCTGCTTCCTCTTCTCCATGACCTGCACTGTCGCCTCGTTCACCACCACCTCGTGGTAGCCAGCCTTGATCAGACCACCGGTGATGTACTCAATCTGCTTGCCCGCCTGCACGAGGAGGTGGTTGCCCGGCGGGATCTTGACGGGGATGCGCGCGCCCGTGTTGCGCGCCCAGATGTTGAGGCCCGGGTAGCGCGAGCGACCGTGGATGGTGAGGAAGTTGAGGTCCGTGTGGAAGCCGGCCAGGATGGTGTCCTTGGCGCCGTACTTGGTGAGGTCGGACGAGGTGGGCGCGAGCAAGTGAGGGCTGCCTCCTGTTAGCAGAGATGGAATAGAGCGGAACGAAAGCGCGGGGACGCTCACCCGTAGGCACCGGCCGACGAGAAGGCGTCCTTGTCCAGGCCCAGACCCAACGCTGTCATTTCCGCGAGCTTGGACACGCTGTTACGCTTCCGTCAGCCACAGTCATCACTCTCCCCTTTTCTCACCAGCAGACAGAACCTACGCGTCCTTCATGGCGCTCCCCCACTGATCCATCGTCGGTGCCCAGCGGTCCTTAATGTGCGCAGCCTCCGGCGTCACGTTGGGCGCATTCAACCCCGGGAACTTGGACTCGTACGGCGGCGCATCCCCCATCCGCCAGAAGAAGCGACACTTGGGATCGGGGGAGTGACCCGAGATGTCCAGCGGTCGCTGGTCAGGCGCGAGTCGTCTGATGACGTCCAGGCACGGCTCGTCGACGGCGCACTTTGGCTTCTCCGTGTTGTCGAGGGTGACGCCAATCTGGTAGCTGAGCTCGGGTCTCTCGTCCTTGCGCAGGGCCTCCTCGGGCTGCGCAAAGTAGTCCTCGAGCAGGTCGAGAAAGGTGTCATTGTGCGAGGCGTGCACGCGGGAGTCGTGGAGGATGCAGGCGCCGTAGGTGATGAGGGCCTCGGCAGCACGCTTGCACTCGGCGCGCACGGCGTCGGACGTTGCGGGCTGCGACAGGAAGAGGTCCAGGTCGATGATGGGGAGGTTCATGTCGTCGGACGCCATTTTCCTGAGGGTCTGGAGGATCCGAAGGGTGAGCAATGAAAGAAGGAATGGCTAGAAGGTTGTGAGAAGAAGAAAAGAAAACCGCATCGTGCACAGCGCAGACCTTCCATTCTCGGCTCGTGACGCTGCGGGGCCGCAAAAGGACCCTGAGTACGGCGTCGGAGCCGGCCGATGAGTCTCTGGCAGTCAACTGTCAGTGTCAAACAATCATGTGAAGTCCATTATTATTATAATTACGCATGCTTCGGAAGTCACTAGGGCTTGTTAGCTATACTACTTGTCCCAATCTCGTCTTCAAAAGGCCGCGTACAAGTCAGTGTAACGAGCGACATATCTTGTGGATGGTGATGAGACGTCTAACAACGCAAAGACCAACGTAGATTGAAACACTAATTATAGTGAAGACACAGTCCAATCAAGCAAGGCTGGTATTGTTGCTGAGACACTGAAGCTGAACTACTAACTACCTGCCCTCGACATGTATACCCTATACCATCATCATATCATAGACATGCCCACAGCGTTACTCATCAACACCAGCGGGCGTGTTGCACAGAACGCCCTGGTCGAGAATCGGCAGCACGCAGCATCGAGCCCTCTGGCCGATGGCAGCGCACACGGATGAGAACTCGTCAGCAGAGCCAACAGCCTCGGGAGCTGCCTCGGTGTTAGTCAACCACCACCACCACGAAAAGGGGAATCTGTCAGTAAAAACGTACGCTGGCCACAGTCGAGGTTGGCAAGACCAAGGACGTCGGTCGCGCAGCACTGGGCGCTGCCGTACAGGCCAGAGCAGGGCACGTAGGCCTGACGCTCTTCAACGGGGGCGCCTGGAGCCGCGAGGGCAGTGGCGGCGAGGAAGAGGACGGTGAAGAACTGCATGGTGGTTGCGAGGTGGTTGAGTGGTTGGGAAGATGTGTGGGGAAGCTGTGTATTTGATGAAGGACTTGATGTTGATACCAAAAGCAATCGTCCAAGTGGAAGTCGTTGGCCTCTTTATACCCTTTGGGCCTCCCTCCCGTCTTGCACTCATATACGCCACTCTTGAATCAGACCGTTGCCATGCTTAGTTGAGCCAGCCATGCCAGCCATTGCCTCACGACATGAAGTCATCACGACTGCCAGGCTTCAGCCAAGTATTGATTGCCCCTGCGTCGGCCTGCCTCCTCATACATAACGCACACAGCAGACTAATACCAGACTGCCGCGAGTTTCACTCTCCTCAGGTCATGGCCAGCTGAAAAACTGCCGTTCATTACCCCTTCGAGCCCCGAACTTTCTAAGAAAAGTGACAATGGGCAAACCGTGGCGCACCCGTCCAACGAATTGCGGAGACCCGGTTCAATTGCCGAGATATAGGGCCCCGGACTATATCCTCGAAACCGGCTTGTCGCCGGGCAGCCACCAATCAACGTCGTCAATTGGCCTCATGGCTGAATTCAAGCCAGGGTCGCTTTTGAGGAAGTGGTCGATCGATGGGAGCGGTGGGGCATAGCTCGTGGCAATATCGTCACGGCCCAGGGGGAAAACCTGCCGGTGGACAAGCCACTGGAGTCTGTAAGATGAAAATGTCCGGTCGATGGTCCGCCCAGTGTGGCCAGCCAGAGGACGACAACGCAGACTCGTCCGGCAAGTTGACGTAGGGCCGACTTGAAGACACTCCAATCGCATCACGTTGTCCTTCCATCGCGGCTCACGTCTGCGTGCCCCTGGGCAGATGGAACCATAGCAGCAACAAATACCGAATCAAGTGCAGATGGGTATCATCAATGCTTGCCGCCGCCCGCCCACCCATCACCGCTCACGGACGGCACTCCCCTTGACCGTGTCTCCTTTCCCTAGCACTGATGGCCTGCCTGCTTGGCATCAATGCCTTCTCGTCCTCCTCGTCATCGTTCAGCACCCTCCTCCACGCGCCATTGACGTTCTCATGCCTCGTCATAGCGACCTCGTCCATCACGACGATGCCGCTCCTACGCGGCCCGCGCGTCTTGCCCCCTGTGATCTTGACGCTCATGTCGGCTTCGTGGCGTGGGGGCCATAGATGCTGGATGCCAGCGCCAGACATGCTACTACAATCTAGCTTGACGACATGCGTGGAATGGCCAGTCGAAACCGGAGAAGAAGTAGACGTAGGTCGGCAGCGAGGCGCAGAGGAGGCCAAGTGTGACTTGGATCGTCGAAAGGACGCTAAGGATGAACAGCGTGGCACCCTCCGTGGACCGGACCGGTTGGCAGATGGTGTACACGAATCGGATGATGCCAATGGCACAGGTGTCCTGACTTGTCAGTTTGTACTGGACGTAGTCATCTGCTTTGCTCTTCCACTCACATACCTCCAAGGCCAAAGGCTACCATGAGCAGCCTCTTCTTCCGATCGGAGAGGTTCAGCCAAAGCATGACGGGTAGTGCCAGACCTAACGTCGTCAAGGTTCCCACAATATGGGCGTCCGTCATCGCTAGATGGAAGGGTCTCTGGGCTATACACCAACCGCCGTCCGAGTGCGCGCCCCAGAGCTTGCGCAGCGGCTTGCACTGGACATTTGTGACGATGAGTGCCGCTATGCACCACAGCAAGGTGGTCAGCCCGACAAGGTAAGAGCACCGTCGAAAGATTCGGGACGATACGATGAGATTGTACGTGGCGAGGATGCTGAGCTTGACCGTGAACATGGTCCCCAGGTATAGATTCTCCTCCGCGATAAAAAGCTTCGCACGTCAGTAGCTACTCATGCGTCAGGAATCTGCCCTCGGAACGCACCGGTCCCAAGCGTCCGAGGGTTTCCAGCCCGAGGATCAGTGAGGAACGTGGCCGTGACCCCAAAGACCACGACGAACGGGAGGAAGCAGGCCATTACGACAATGGACAATCAGGCGCCCACCTGAAGCCTCTTTCCCAGCGCCAGCCGTGAGTAGAACCTCAGCGCTGCACATACCATGGCCACAGTGGCACAGCTCACGCTGCAGGCGATGATCCGGGTGCGTCCACAGGGTTTCATTGCGAGGCGGTCCAGGTTTGTCAAGCTTCGTCGGTCTGGATGCGGGTGGTTTCAAACACGGACGGAACCAGACGTGCACAACCAATGGTCATGTAAACGCATGTACATATGCTCCTGCTACTATGGTTACAACAGAAATTGCATCAAAATCCCCTCACCCTAATCATTGCGCGCCCCCTTTTCGTTGCTCGCCGACACCGTCTCCGGCTGCGCCGTCTTCTCATCCGCCAGGCCGTACTCGCCGCCGGCAGGGCGGATCTCCCCCGACGGAACGCGATCCTCGCTCATGTGGCGCTCGTCCATCTTGCCCAGCGTGGGCTCCGCATTGTCGAGATCGCTATCGTACTCCCTCCAAAAGTCCTTCTTGCCGGACACGAGACGTGTCAGCCAGCCGGGGAAGAAGCCGCCGGGGATGCGCCACGTCCAGGGCTCCTTCTCCTCGTAGTTGGGCGGCTTGATGCGGCCACCGGTGACGAGCTTGAGGAGCCAGACAATGGTGTTGAGGATGATGTAGCTCATGACACCGGCAATCAGGCCGTCGGCGATGGAGTAGGTGAAGGGCATGATGGAGATGGCCAGGAAGGCGGGGACCGCGTCGCCGAGGTACTTCCAGTTGATGTCGACGACGGCGGTGGCCATCATGGAGCCGACGAGGATGAGCACCGAGCCGGTCGCGTACGGCGGGATCGAGGCGAAGATGGGCGCGAAGAAGACAGAGATGAAGAAGAGGAAGCCGGCCGAGACGGACACCAGACCAGTCTTGCCGCCCTCGGAGATACCAGCGCCCGACTCGACAAAGGCGGTGACGGGCGGGACACCGAGAATGGACCCGATGGAGATGCTGATGGCATCCACCATGTAGGCGACCGAGGAGCCCTCAAAGTCCTGGGTGCGCGGGTCGATGAGGCCGGCGAAGCGGGCCACACCGTACAGGGTACCGGTGCAGTCCAGAATGTCGACGTAGAGGAACGTGATGAGCGCCAGGCCAAACTGACCCCCGTACTCGCCAATGTTCCACTCCTGGACGTTGAGAATGTTCTCAATCGGGTGGAACGTGACGACCTTTTTGAAAAAGTCAAACGAGTCGTTGCCCTGGGCCGTGTAGGGAAAGTACGAGACGGGCGTGCCGCGAGGCCACGAGATGATGCTGACCAGCAGGATGCCCATGAGAATCGCACCCTTGACGCGGTACATCATGAGTAGCACCGTCAGGATGCCACCGCAGAAGATGCCAATCCACATGCCCGGGTAGCGCATCTTATCCCAGGAGGGGCAGGTGCCGTCCTCGAGCCTGTTCTCGGGCGAGCAGCCAGCGAGCTCCACGGGTGTGGACTGCGCGCCGACAATGATACCCAAGCCCTCGCCGTAGGTCAGACCGATGATGGTCAGGAACAGACCGATGCCGACACCGGTGGCGATCTTGATGGAGGCCGGGATGGCGCGCGCGAGCCACTGGCGCATACCGAAGATGGCGAGCGCAAAGAAGATCCAGCCCTCGATGAAGATGGCCGTGAGCGCAACCTGGTACGGGACGGGCCCGCTGCCGTGGCGCCCGACGACGGAGTAGGTGAAGTAGGCGTTGAGGCCCATGCCAGGCGCGACGCCGACGGGCATGTTGGCAAAGAGGCCCATGCTAAAGGTGGCGAGCGCCGAGATGGCCGCCGTCGCCGTGACGGCGTCTCGCCGAATGGCCTGCTTGCACAGCAGGAAAGCCTCGTCGGCATCACACATGGGGTCATCGGGGGTGCCGCTGCAGACGCAGGTGCCACCCGAGTCCGCGACGATGGAGGCGTTGACGGCGATGATGTACGCCATGGCAAAGAAGGTGGCCACACCGGCGCGCAGCTCGGTCAGAAAATACGAGCCCTTGCGCTCGCGACGCTGGTCGGGCAGTCAGCGTGAGGGGACTCGACATGTCTCACATGACAAGACTTACATGACCTGAGCCGTCGAGCTGGAACCAGTACCCAACACGGCTCTTGGCCACCGCGCTATTGATGCTTGCCGACCATTCTCGCATGCGTGCCGCCATTGTGACTGTCGGTGATGGGGTGTCGCGTCAGCGAGGACGAGGATGTCTTTGTCCCTCAGGCGCAGCGAGAGGATGAGTTTTTGAGGATGGCGAATTCAAGTCGTGAAGGCGACGCGAGGCGAGTGAAAGAATTGGTCGTTTTGTGGGCCGGCGGTTCTCTCGGGGTCCCAAGCGGGAGGCGCGATGGGCGCAGCGATTGATGGTTCTTTCCACTTCGGGTGCCCCCTCCGGAGTTGCTGATAAGGGCCGGACGCTGAAATGAGGACGTTACGTGGATAGAGTGCAGTCAGACGGTCAGAAGCATAAAGCAGAGCAGTCACTGTGCTGCAGTAGGCGCGCACCAGCAAGATGGATGGTCCTCTTGAGGGTGCGCGGTGTGGTTTATGTACATTTCATCGGTGCGCTGCCAACACCTCCTCGAGAGAGTGTCTATCAACCAATTCACAGCATCGGCCTGTAATGCCCGTCGCGTTTCCTCCCGTTATCGCAAGCGTGCCGTATCGCCAATTCGCCGTCCATGCCCCAGAATTCCCATCGAACTAGGGGTCCTTTCCCACCCACTACTGCGGCGAACCCGTCTCGAAAAAGTTTAACGTCCCACTTTGCTATCGATACCATCCCACGCGTCTTATCAGGATCACGTCGGCTGTCTCCATTGTCCGTCGAGCAGCAAGTTGAGCCACGAAAGTGAGCTTCGCTTGGGAGAGTGTCCGACGATGCGCTGCTCCTGAAAAGCATTCTCACCGGCGGAGACCGATCGTGAGAGCGCACAGGCGTGAGAGGCGCTAATTGATGAGCACCAGATGGCTGGTGGTGGTGGTGGCGGATGATATGATAACCAGAGGTCCACATCCCTGATTGCGCACCGCGGTCGGAGTTGTGGCCAATCACGTGGATGGCGATAATCGCTGCCGGTCGTCTCAGCGGGTCCTCTTTTACCTCATCAGCTTTCTCATCACTGTCGTGCTCGCCATCCTCAGCTACCTCGCCCAGAGCTCTTCAAGAGAGGCAACCGCGATATCAAGCTGGGCAACCACCACGTCTTGATACTGCGAGGCTAGTGGTCTAGCTGCATACCCTCCAGATCGTCCGGCGTACCCCGGATTTGGGGGGCTGAGAGATAGGATCTCCCCGTCGGTGCTGGCCGATGCTTGGCCTAATTAGTTTGGACGAGGCCAGTGTAAGCTGGCGGCCGTGAACCACGACACATCGCTGCCAGGAGACGTGAGCCATCTGACTCAGCAGCTCGGGACGACAAGTGCAGTCACGTTCGATGCCATGTGACAGGAGTTGCTGTGAGTCGGTGTTGAAGCTCTCAGCAACCAAACAATGATATCGATCCTATAATATCGTCGTGTAGTCAGATCAAAGTTGGAATCAAAAGAAAGTATATCGCCTGTCTCTGCATTAGCATAAACCTTCGCCCGGCAGACAGTTTCAGACGAGTCGTGACACAAGCAAACACTGGCAATGAAGAACCAGCCAAAGTCGATCGGAAGTAGCTCAAGATCCATTGCTGGGCGCACAAGCCTGAAAAATTGTACATAAGTGTCAATCATGACAACCAACTAGAAGACTTTTCGAATTGCCGCAGCTTGTACGAGGCCGTCGCAGGCATCAGACGCCAGAGAGGAGAGCGACGGTATAGGGTAGCCTTACCGCCAGGACGGCGAGGCGACAACTTGGACATTTCAACCAGGCTGTGTGTGCTCCGTATACTACGTAGGACGGCAGTTTTGTAGATACAGGCAGTTGCTCTGCAGACGGCCAGTCTGCGATTCAAAACCATTGCTTCGCGACATTCAGAGAGGTCTGACGTGTGAATGAAGCATACGGATACTGCACGGACCATCGATACCATCCCCTCGCTCCGTGCCGAACCTCCCTTGGTCAGGAGTCGGGGCCGTAGGCCGTCAGGTACCCGAAGATTGCCCAAGGCAATATTATCACCCAGGTCTCGGGATCCTTCAACCTCTCCTCCCTTTGAACCCTTTGGACTTGGAGAAGAAACTAATCGCTTACCTTGGGCTCGAATGTACACAAGTCCCCAATTGCCTCTCTGATCTGTGGTGCGGCCATAGCCTTGCGCCATGTACTTTACCTCTATCCATAGGCTCTTGTGCATCCTTCGCCCCTCGACCTCACAATCATTGTGCTCCTTCAACTGTGCGAGACACCGGAAATGTCATCATTAGTGTCAATGCTCGGCTCCCTCTGTATCCGTAGGCATGAACCTCACGATGCATCCTGACGTGCGACATCAAGCGCCAGTCTCTGAGGAGGTAGTTCCTGCCCTTTGACGTCAGGAGGGTAGAATGTTTGGGTCTAGAGCGTCCCACGTCAGTCACGCTAGCGGATCGCCTTCTGGTTGGCTCAAATGACGTCAGATGGACCCTGTCTCAGCGACTCACGAGGGTCAGTCTGCTGTTGCACAGGGGAGGAGCGCCTGTCGTGACCCTACGGAAGTTCCACTTCTGTCCCATCGGCCACTGAGAGCAGCTGTACGTGAAGCACAGCCTCCATACAGTACAGACCTGTGCGTACATACGTGCGAGCGGCGGAGATGGAGACACTCACGACCGTCGAGAGCAATTCTTCCATTCCACCTCCACTCCAATTGAAGCCCCCTTTAATTGGGCTTGATCAGATCCGGCAAGACCCTGATTCCTCCCGCTCTAGCCCTCAACAGCCGAGCGTGATCTAGCCTCCTTTTCACCGCTCTTGTGAAACACCGACTCCGTGCGACTCATACCTCTCTGACTGGAGCTGACCATCCCACGCGCGCCCCCTCGGACATCGTCATCCTTTGTCCTGCCGCAGGCCTCGTGCTCATATACCCGTCAGAGCCCTTCTCCGTTGCTTTTCAGAACGCTCTTCCCCCAGAAGACCTATCTACCTCTGCCAGAACCATCCAGAGCGCCACCATGTCGGCACCGCCGCCTCGTCGCAGAGAACGAGGCCAAGCCATGCCACAAGAATTCTACGACCCTCAAGACCACGCTGCCGATCCGCGTCAGCAGTACGACCCGTACTCCCCTCCCCCGCGCAACCGACACGCAGAGGATCGTCCGCCGCGTCGACACAAGTCGGAGCGTCGACGACCGCCCAGCCCTGATGCCGATCCATATGAAAAGCCGTCCCGGCGACGACAACCGAGTCCTGGCTATCCTGAATACGACCCACGCCAGAGGCCCTCTCGTCGACGGCAGCCAAGCCCTGGCTACCCAGAATTTGATGCGCATCAAAAACCCTCGCGTCGGCGTCAACCAAGCCCCGATTACCCCGCGCAAGATCCATACGACAAACCTCGCCGCAGAGGAGGTGACACCAGGCCACCACCCCAAGTCATCAATGGAGGCAGCAGGCACGGCGGCCGCGGGCCTGGGTCGCTGACCCCTCCACATGCCCCAGAGCCTCCTCGCCCGGAGAGAGGACACAAGGAGAGAGACCAAGAGCGGCACAGACGCGCTGACAGGCACTCGATGCCTCCCCCGCGCAGAGGAGACGATGGATACGGTAATCCGTACGGTGCGCCCGGCGCGCCAATGGACGGACGAAAAGGGGGTGGTCGGCCACCACGAGACCACCGCGACGACGACCCGTACGAGCGTCCTCGTCGCCGCCCACGATCCCCTCCACCCCCTGGGCCGCGGGATCGAGACCCCTACGAACCACGGGCGCGAGATCGAGGCCATCGCCCTTCTCGCTACGATGACGGCTATGGGACTGCCCTACCACACCGACCTCGCTCACAAGGGCGAGCTCCACATGGATCCCCTCCACCTCGAGAGAGGCCCCCACCGGTAACGGGCGGTGGTCGCCCGCCAGGTGGGAAAAGCGGTGGCCGTAAACGTCGCATGTCCATGCCGGCCGCCATCACCAAGGGCCAAATCGACGGCGCTCCGTGGTGGCAGCATTCGCTTGTGCAGAATGGTGCGCGGCAGGCACTCAGCGCAGGTGCGCAGGCGGCTTATCGAAGTAAGAACGACACCGGCCCTTGGATTGGGCCCAAGGGTGCCAAGGTTGCAACAGCCGCGCTGAGTGCCGCGTTTGTCGATGGCGTGTTCAAGAAATGAGGGCCGGGCTACTGTGCATGTGCATGGAACCAAATCGCAACTCAAAATGTTCAGGGTCGGTGCTCTGGGACAGAAGATGAGGAGAATGGCAATGATTTCACGTTCGATTTGTATTAGACTGGCAGGCACGCTTTACCAGGTGTATGAGCAATGAATAGAACATCAACTTGAATACCACCAAATCGTACTTTGAGGCCACCTCCGTTGGTTCTTCATTTTTCGCTCAATCCATGCCTCGAGACAGTGTTCCAGACTCGACATCTCGTAGCTGCACAGACTCCGTTGCGACAGAGACCGACGGGCATACCAGTCGAGTCAAAACATTCGCCTACATGGTCAGCATCCCTATTCTGGTGTTGTGTTGGCCTTTTATGATGTATGTGTCAGAGCTCACCGTAGACGGGAATACACGTGCCCTGGCAGCTCACGCTGCCGACCTCGAAAGGCTCTGCAAAGACAAGTCTTTGCTTACCGGTCTCCGTGTCAATGTCGAGTCTGGGCTCGATGACAGTGCCGTCCGGGGCCTTGAAGATGCATTGCTGGTTGGCGTTGTAGTCGTTGATGTCGATGGACTTGATTTTGCTGGCTCCTTCTGGGGCTGCTGGTACACCGTCCGTCGTGACGTTTAATGCGATGAGGTCTGAAGACGAGGCCGGATGGAAGATGAAGTGGGCAATTTGAGAGGAGTGCCGCGTTGGGTGGCCCAGGGCAAAGGTGATGAAGAGCGTTGCGAGCGAGATGGAGGCGTGCATGATCGCGAGTCTCAGCCTAGGATAGACCAGCTGGTGCTCTTGATCGTATTCTGGAGTTGGCGACAGCTGTGGTGTCGGTGTGTGAGTGCTTTATCCTGTCTTTGAGAGAAGATTCCACCACACGCAAAGTCCATTGGGAGGAATGTGTAACTCAGCTCGATGACAAGCTCCGTGTTCGTGCTATCATGAGACTCCCCTTTATGAGTGCGAAGAGCCGATCTCCCGTATTAAACCTTCAGCGGTCATCCCCAGGAAGACGGGCTTGTGATCAGTGCCAGCACTGATTCATGATCCGGTCGTACCACCACTCAGGAGACGGCCAGAAGAATCACAATGTGACTGGAGGTGCACATCGTGCTGTTGCAGGGTCTCGAGCTTCGGGGAATACAGGCAAGGATGACGAAAGGAGTACCCCAGATTCGGAACTCCAGTCGCGCCACAAAAGGAGTTTGAAGAATCTGAGGAACGACAGCCTGATTGAGATAATGGTCTTCCACTGCTCTGAAAATACATCAAGATCATTAGTATGCTCAGATGGCTGTCACTTACAACGTAAGTATTGTCGACTCTGACATGGTACAGGCAGAAGTATGAATCGGCGGTTAAAGATGTGTACAGGCCGTCAATGTCATACAGATTCTTTGCCCCTCTAAGCTGACTGACCCTCGCAGGCTAACGATCGGCCGATACTCCTCTACCCTCCTGGTACAGGCCATTTGTCCTTCCTGAGGCTGAACTTACCACAGGAATTTCCGTTCCGGCAAGGAGCGGGGGATGAGTTTGACAGCACGTGTACAAGAAAATTGTCAGCTTTCAAGCCTCTGTTCATGTTGTCTTGTCAAAGCATGTGATGGTAGTCCGACAGTCTGTGTCACGCGAGTCGCAGACGTTGTGCAACGCCTGGTCCGACTGTGGCCCGTCCCGAGTATACCGTGTACCGTCTTACTCCATCGCCTAGTCTAGTGCATACTTCGTCAAGGTGAGATCTCAAGTGCGAAAGCCGGACCGAGCTGGCATCAACCAGGTGGCCCCCAGTACTGCTTTAAACAAGACTGCTTGAAAATGCCACGTTTGAGATTCAAGTTCGTGGTAGCCGACTTGGAGACCACGCTCGTAAATCGTGGACGCAGATCGAGACAACTTCGACATCTTCCCACTACGGGTCTTTCATCGTCGAAAGCATGATGGAACGCCCACATGCAGCAAGCTTGCAGGTTGCATATTGTGTAACATTAAGCGCCCGGCCCAAGTAGCCGCCCAATCCCGGCGCGAACTAGCAGTGGCATGCATCTGCAGCTGGGACTTGGCTCTGTTTTATAAACCCTGCGTGGGTAAATTAGAATTGTCCCAAAATTAGTCCGCGATTGGGCACTGAAGACAAATCTGTTGGTTGTAAGCGCTGCCAGGTCAAGATGGCGGCCGTGTTGGTGTACCTCGACCAGTGCACGAATCGACAGTTGATGACACTCACGTCTTCCTCAAGAAAAGAAAGAAGGAGAAAAACTTTCAAAAATCACTACCCATAAGACCCTTCAAAATTGTAGTTTGACCACATACACTTGTTGAACTACATCCAACGAAAGCGCGATCATCAACCATGACCCGTCCCAGGGCCAGCGAAGGCTACGCGGCAGCCTTTACCGCCGATCACTCACAATTCCTATGCCTTCTCCCCACGACGGCAGCCAGCGTCTTCGTCTTCTATTGCTCAGTCGCGACCGTTCGATTCTCTGGCGACTTTTATCAACTTATCGTCGACAACCGACCGAGTGTACAATTCGCAGTGCAGATCTTGGCCAACGCGCTGTCGTTTCTCCAGGCGTTGGTGCTCTGTCGGGTGATCAACTTTACCGTCAGACGCTACTTTGCCCACGAGGCCATGAGTCTAGATTCGCTGCGCTTATGGATTGATTTGATCGCACTCAGGATGAACTGGGGACTCCCGTGCAAGTTCTGGCTGCCACTTGGGCTGTTCATGTTGGCAACCATGGCGCTCAAGGGTATATGGGCAGCAGCACTGACACCCGTGGAGGTTTGGAAAGCCACCCACGGCGAAGTCTTCGTTCCTTCTTGGGAGAACGTAACCCACGTCAAAGAGTATCCCTCCGAAGTTGGCCGTGAGGGTCCGACGATACAGACCTCCCAAGGGAGATTTTCCTACTCAGTCGGTACGCAGATCAGAGGCCACCTTCTCATGAGCGCCACTTCGGCCACTACAACCGATGGAGGAAGCAGGGAACACCGGAAAATTGACAACTCGAGATACACCTATATCGGGCGTTCTTATGGACTGGGGACCTCTGCTGGGCTCCTCGACCGGAACCTCGAGGAAGATCGCCTCGCAATATCGTACAAGTATCAAGAAGACGGATATACAACCGACGTCAAATGCATCCACAACGAAACAAGCAACTTCTGGATCGGCAGTACGGCTTTCGACTGGTTATGGGCCGCGCAGGGCGAACTTCCTGACAGCGACGATGGCAGAGAGTACTCGGACTACATTGGCCACCGCGGCACCAACATTGTAGCTCTTGGGGTCGCTCACTTTGCTGATGTTGATGCAGAGAAGTTACCGCTTCGCAAATATTTGGCGTTCTCTACGGGGGAAAGCTACAAGATGCTCGATAAACTTCAATGTGAAGTGGACTTTACGCCTGCGAGGTTCAACGTGACAGTCAACAAGCTCGGACGCAACATTACCGTGGTCCCAACGGAAGGAAAGGATGTCGAGGACATTGAACCAAGTCGACGTCTGAAAGGCACAGTACTCAGACAATTTGCGCTCATTTCAAACGACGAGACAAATCTGTACGTGTCAGTGGTTGGCCAGGCTTTGAATGCCTCGATCACGGACCTGTACACGTACTATGCGAGCAGGGGCAATGACAAGAAAACCCCGAGCGACGAAGAAATGGTTCGCAAAGGCGTGGAGAACTCGATCAAGGCTGTCTGTGACGATATGCTGGGTGCGTACGGGTCTGCTCAACTTGTCCTCAGCGATTTGAAGAGTACAACACCAGCAGAGGTCAGAAAAGCGGCAATTGCAATAGGCGAAATAAGGTTTGCCGCTGCTACGTTTGCCATTAATACAGCGATCATCTTGGCGTTCATCATCGAAGCAGTCCGCACAAGCTGGTGGAAAGGTCTGCCATCTTTTGATATTGGAGATATCAGGCAGCTCATTGTGGCCTCGTCGAATGGCGGACCAGGGCTGGGACGAGCAGCCTCGCAGAGAAAGGGGAATAAAATGGGTCAGCTACGTGTAAGGCTTGCCAGGTCCGACGAGGGTCTCCTAGGGCTGCTGGGGGACGAGCAAGGGGAATGTGATGAGAGCAGTCCTATCATGGAAAAGAAGAGCTCTTCCACAACGATAGATGTTGTACACTATGGCAGAAGCGGCTGGGGGCCGGGCTGGATATAGAATACAAGATGAACATTGCTTTCTCTACCAACAAGGCTTCTGATACCGGAATGTCTCAGCCAAGGGATACTGGCAGTGGTTACTGTCAGAGAATCAAAGGTGCACCCCAGTGAGCCAACAGAAAGCGAGCTTCGTGTCTTGCTAAGAGCATCTCGAAACCGTAAGCGCCCTCGTTTTACATGCCCTCAGCGTCTATCGGCCCAATCATGTAGAAACTGATGAGTTAGAGACCCGCAGAACCTAGAGTATTAAATCCGTTCGGGTAAGCCCTCCATGTTGTAATACCCAGCACCCGATCGTTGTATAACCCAACACCAGATCTTGTACGACTTCGTGATAAACTATGGAAGCGAACAGAAGATATACGATCGGATGGGTATGTGCACTCGTCACGGAGTTTGTCGCGGCGCGACTAGTTTTGGACGCGGAGCATCCACGACCGCAACATCTCGCACGTAACGACACGAACCATTATTGCCTCGGCAGTATTGGTGACCACAACGTCGTGGTGGCCGTGCTTCCAGATGGCGAATACGGGCTGTCGTCAGCCGCCAATGTGGCCACCAACATGCAGCGCAGCTTCCCAAACATACGGGTTGGTCTCATGGTCGGCATCGGCGGGGGAGCTCCCAGTCGGAAGAACGACATACGACTCGGCGATGTCGTGGTCAGCATGCCAACTGGCGGAGACAGCGGCGTCTTCCAGTATGATTTTGCCAAGATATTGAACAGACAGTCGTCTGAGAACACGCTCATGTTCAACCAACCGCCCATGGTGCTTCGCAGCGCCATTGCGGGTTTGCGAGCGGACCACGCAAGCCATGGGCACCGGATAGAGAGAGATATCGAAGGGATTTTGAGGAGAAATGAGAGGATGAGGAAAAAGTACGGCAGACCTCCAGCAGGAACCGATGTGCTCTTTCAGTCTCACTACGTTCACGACGAGCACTGTACCCAAGGCCGTGTCTCGTACACCAGGAACGATATCGTTGCGCTCCCAGCACGCCGTCAGGACGAGCGAGTCAAAATTCATTACGGCACTATTTGTTCTTCGAACCAACTTATGAAGAATGCGATCATCAGAGATCGGCTGTCGATGGAGAACAATGTCCTGTGTTTCGAGATGGAAGCGGCAGGGCTCATAACTCACTTCCCCTGCGTCGCTATCAGAGGCATTTGCGATTATTCAGACTCTCACAAGAACAAAGACTGGCAGGGGTATGCTGCTCTCGTGGCGGCAGTATATGCGAAGGAACTGTTGCTTATGATGGCGCCAAGGAGTGTGGAGGGCGAAAGGAGATCGCGGAGGCGTTGACTCAAGGTACGCCATCCGGCGGACAGCCACGTGTCTTCCTACATTGATTTACTCAACCATGCAAAGTATATAGCGAGTCAAGAAACTGGTGAAGACTGCGGATTTCCTCATGCGGTGAGAGCAAGATGGATGTGTCCTCGAACGACTGTTCCAAGATACATTAGGCGCACATCAAAACGACTTTCGTCCTGACGAAAGTCGCAAGTGAAAGTGTCTTGTTGACTCTATAGGATATCAAATGGACGCCTGCTAGCTACCATTCATTCCTTTACTCGCCCGACTAAATTTATAACATTGCACAATGGGAGTTACGTGCGACAAGGGGGAATTTCAGGTCCATACAGCATTTCCCATTCGCCACCGAGTTGACATGGGTCGTCGGGTGGCAGAATTTTCGCCTCGAGTGCATTAATATCGAGGCCCAACTTATATTCTCGTGGAAAGCACACCCCCGGTCCCCCTGCCGTACAACGTTAGTCACGTAGATCTTTGGCACAGGCAAATATATCGGAACGTACCCATACTGTCGACGATAAACACGAAGATCACCAACATGATGAGCAGGAATGCAAGTAGAACTAAAACCGGAGAAACGAGATAGTACCACAGGAAGCACGGGGTCTTATGGAGAGTGTGCCAGAGAAAACGATAAGGCCAAGGTGTCCCGGGGGCGAAGTCGATACCTGGACAAAGGCCTTGAGCTGATTCTGCCCAGCTCGTCATGTTGAGATCTGACATCACTTTCAAGGCTCAACAGCGAGTTTTCAGGCACTTTTCGTGTTCTTGAACAAGAGGAATTGTGGTTGAATCGACCGTGGTGGATGAGGAACGGAATGGAAAGATCAGCCATCTGTACGTAATATGTGCACGACTGAAAAGGCCACGCTTAGTCTAGGTCAAAGCCCATCAGGCAATGTAAATAGCTTTATCGGGCCTCGTGACCCGTGGCTGGGCTCAACAACCTTTGTGTTGATACTTATTACTTTACAGTTGAAAGTCAAACGGAAAGTCTCATCGGGGGGCACGGGGCGGAACGGGACAAGGCCCCACTTTCTGACCCGCCGACCGATCAAAGCCGAAGACGACCCAAAGCAGTAAGACCCGGCGATGGCACCTGTCCCGCGCTGAACAGCTCCAATTCCAATACCTGCCCCCGCGTCAACGGACTAAACCCCGATGTCGGCTCTACGTAGTACACTCAAACCAGCAAAGCGCGTCTCGCCTCCGGGTCTAAGAAGCACCGAGCGACGTAGTAATAACCTCCTCATTCGTGTGACTTTCCCCGTGTGAATTCCCATCTGATTCACCCTGCCTCTTGCATCTTGCGCACATCTTGTACCACCAACCGCAACCGCAACTCAACCTCATCTCCCCTCCTTGCCCAGCAGCTCTGCCCACGATGAAGCTACTCTACCCAACATCGCTAGTCATCGACGTCGACTCTCTAAAGGGATTCTCGGTCGACTTGCAGCCGTACGACGCCAAAGCCGCCACCATCCCCTCTCAGCACCACGACGCCGACATCCTCGTCACCTGGACCAACACGGTCGACAATCTCAAGTATGCCAAAGCCAACCTCACCAAGCTGCGCTGGATCCAGTCCCTCGCTGCCGGCCCCAACGATGTCCTCAACGCAGGCTTTGACCCCTCACAAACCATTGTCACCACGGGCTCTGGTCTTCATGACCATACCGTCGCCGAGCACGCGCTGGGCCTGCTTCTGACCTCTGCTCGTCGCTTCCACGAGATGCGCGATTACCAGCTCCAGGGCAAGTGGCCCGGCCACCTGGGAGGTCCCCAGCCCGACCGCCCCAAGGACCGTTTCACCACCCTACGTGACGCGCGCGTCCTCATCTGGGGCTTTGGCAACATTGCAAAGTGCCTCGTGCCCAGTCTCACCACCCTCGGCGCCACCGTCAAGGGCATTGCGCGCACCCCCGGCGTCCGCAACGGCATTGAGATCTATAACGAGTCCTCTCTGCCCGAGCTGCTCCCCAACACGGACGCGCTCGTCATGATTCTGCCCGGTGATGCGTCGACCAAGCACGCCCTCAACGCCGAACGTCTCAAGCTGCTCCCGAAACACGCCTGGATCGTCAATGTCGGCCGCGGCACGTCCATTAACGAGGATGCCCTGGCGGCGGCGCTCGACAACGAGGAGATTGGTGGTGCGGCGCTGGATGTCTTTGAGGTAGAGCCCCTGCCCGAGGGCCACAAGCTGTGGAAGACGAAGAACACGGTTGTGTCGCCCCATGCGGCGGGTGGACGACCGCAGGAGGCGGAGGCCCTAATTGCGTATAACTTGCGGAGATTCATTGCGGGTCAGGATCTGAGGAATGTGATATGACTAGCCGAGAAGCACAGGCTTTGAATTTGAATAGACACTAAGCGACATTGCAGAATACGTGAGGGTGGTTCAGAGCATTGATTCCATGTATCTTATGCACGCTGTGGAGGCCTATTGTGCCCTATCCCTGCGATCAGATTCATCCCACTCCGTCACAAGCCATCGTCGTCCGCATCCTTCGCTGTGGGCGTCTTGAGACATTATCTTCGTCAGGCAAGTTCTGGGTCTGCTTACAAGGTCTTGCGGAGACATCTCTCCACTCTCGCGATTAAGACAAAGAGGAACCTGGACAGGCCGTACGTGCCACACAGAAACATGGACTGGTCCGTCCCGCCCGAGACACCCACAATGGCCAGGATGGGGACAAATTACGACGTGATCAAGTTCGCACCCGACCGCTGCGCGAACGCTTATGTGAGGACACTATGCTGCACGCGACGGAGCTTCGGAGACTTGGTAAAAGTCTCCTTGGCAATGATCCAGAAACTCGCATTGCTCACCTCCTCGGCCGTTCGGTCAATATCCTCCTCATTCTCTACAATCTCGTGTTGCACGCGCGGATCGTCGACGGGCAGACCTCGCAGCCTAGACAGTCCCGCCATGGCCTCCTCGCGACGGTTCACCAGCAACAGCCACCGAGGCGACTCCTCGATGAAAAAGATGTCCTGGTCCCAGACTGGATCATTTCCAAGGCCATTCCGCCATGATGGTTCGGAAGACAGAAGGGTACCGTGCCAAGTACATACTGACTGGCATGCCACCTAGAGCGTAGATGAAGGCGGGGAGCAGCAGGGGGCGGATGAGTACTTGTCTGGTCGCCATTGTGACTACGATTTCGAATATAGATGTCTATTGGCGGAACAATGTATGTTTCAATGTGCGAATCAGCCTATTTACCTGTGATCTGCTTAATCTTGAATAGGACCTGTTCATCGGAAAGACTCCGAGTTCCACATGAGCTCAATGAACCCTCTCGAGGAGATCGTGGACAATCAAGAAGGCGTGACCCGAAGAGCCCTCATATCCTTTGTTGTGGATGTTTCGGTGACTTCCTCATGGGAAAAAGCGTTGACAAAGTACCGAATTAACTCAATCAGACAGTTCACTCGTATGCGCCCGAACACCAGGGGGTACGCCAGCAGTCCGCGATTTGGTCAGTATCACCGAGCTTTGCCTCCTGTAGCTTGAATCCCTCGACACGTATTCACTACATAGTGTCAACCTGTCACCCTTTGATCCTCTGCGCGTATCTGTACACGCTTACACACGCCCGTCCTCCGCAGCATCAATAGCATTCATTGCTTATGGAGATCACCCCAGCGCCAACAGAAAATAGCATCATCTTCTTATCGAGACTGTTCTTGCCAAGCCCCACTGTGTGCATGTCCATCAGGGTTTGGATACTCATCAATCAACTCGCTCAGGAGCCAGTCAGCCCCCGTCGAGTACCCCTTATCGCTAATTCCCGCCATCCACTGCGGCAAGTCGTCGGGGTACGCCTCCTGTCCTTGAACAAGCACAGTGGAACCGACCATCTTACCTTGCTGGGCATCTGTCAACATGGTCATCGTCAGACTGGCCAGAACCTCGAAAATACCCCTGTCTGTCGCTGCCTCGGGCCATCGCTCTCCATCACGTACGCACTCCAAAAGGCACGCTTCTGCATCTCTTGCTGAAACTGATTGATCGTCGACCGAAGGCGTCGATGATTGCGGTGATAGCCGAGGTTGATGCATTGACGCAGTGCGTGTCCGCCCAGCTTCCTGCGACTTGTGAGTCAGTGCGCATCTAATGTGGTGGTTCAGATCACCTACCAATGCGATGTGTCCTTTGAAGATCGTATCGAGTATGCAGCGCAGCATAGTACGGCCTGGATCGATTCCAGGTTGTCATGGCACAGTATCGCATCTATGTAGAGCATTGCTGAAGTATAGAGCTGCTCTGCTGCGTAACCCAGGTTGGGCAGTAAGACACCACCAACAGTATAGACCTCCAGCAGTCAGTCACATGCTCAACGCAGTGCCCCTCAACTTGACGTACAATGTTCAGAAAGTATAGTGCCAGAGGGTCGAAGTTAAGGCCTGCCCAAGGCCCCGAAAGGGATCTGCTAGAGCAGCCTCCCATTTCCTGAAAATCGGCTCATGCAGAAACGGGTACTGTGCGTTGATATTGTGGAAGTACGCGTTGCTCAATCTCACTGCTATCTGATACTCGGGTAGTGCGCATGGCACTGGCGCAAGCCCGCCCTGTATTTCAAGATCTGTCCTCAAGGCGTTGGACGACAAGGGTCCGATCGCTTGCCCTAAGGATGGCTTCACAAAGCGCGTGAAGGCAAGGGTAGAGGAGGGGCCCAAATAACTAGGCTCGGCGCCTGCTGCGTTGAGACTCAGGGTCCCTATCATGGATGACAAGTCTCCCAGTTCCTGGCCATCATCCACCGCAGTACTTGCACTCGCCTGCTCAAAGTCTACGGCAAGCGCATCTTCCGGATAGGCCTTGTACGTGGACTCGGGTGCTGTGCTCGACTTTGCGTCCTTCGATTGGGTTTCCAGCAGCAGGACTCTCTGCTCCAGTTGCTCAAGGTAATTCCTGGGTTGGTGCCTCTTGGTCGTGGGATCTTCGACCGAAACAAATTATGCTGGAGGTCACTCCACATGTTCAAGAGCTGTGGCGCAAGGAGGTCATACCCAAGTTGTTGCGCTGGCAGTTGCTGCAAGCTGGTATTTGGCCATCACACTGCTTGAGAGTATAAGCGACCGATCTTCAGAGAGCGACTGAGTTATAGTCATGTCTAACCCTGACTTTGCGTTCTTTGCAGCTCACGCACGCCATGGGCGTCCTGCTCCCCGTCCGCATTCGCGTCGCAGAACCCTTGGCCGGTCGGCCCCGAAGTGGTTGCGACATGGTGAGACAATTCTTGTTGTTCATGGACGTTGAAGGACTGCTCCAGTGTTCCTGTACACGTGATCGAAGAAGATGACGGCCATTGACGACTAGCACTCGCCGCTACCACGCGTAGACATGTATCGACTCGAATACCGTGCCGCGAACACTTGATTTATACTGGTTAGATAGAGATTCGCATAGCTTGAGCGACCCGCGATGGTCTCCCCCAGTGAGTCGAGACGCATCCTTACCCAGTTGGGGTCACAATCACATCCGAATCGGAGACACTGACAATTACCCCTCCCCATTCCTGGGACGCATCTAGGGGACTTTTTCTCCTCCATGTGGAGTTCGTGACCACATATCTCGGGAAGATACGAAGAACCGTGCCTATTGGCCCCTTTCCCAGACCCGGCGGCAGCAAGGAGTCGGTTTGGCGAAGAGCTTCAAAGTGCTACAGTACGTACTCGATGCGTGAGCAAGTTCTCATTGTTCGTGAATTGGGCTTCGAATTTAACAACATCGTCCTCCTGTCTCGTGTTCATCAAATTCGATCAAGTCTTGACATTGGATAATCGCCGCTGATTCCGAGTGTCAGTCCGCTTGACGCCAATATGTCGCCCCAAGTCGAAAGCAAGTCTTCGCCCATTGTCATTGTCGGCGCTGGTGTTTTTGGTTTGAGCACGGCCCTTCATCTCGCGAAACGGGGTTATACAAATATCACTGTCCTCGATAAGCAACCGTACCAAGATTCGCATTATGCTTACGAGAAGGGTTGCGATGCTGCTTCTGCGGGTGAGTAGAGCGATACCAGGCTAACTATGGCTCCCTAAGTTGATCACATTTCTCAACTACAGATATCAACAAAATAATACGGGCTGCGTACGGTCCCCAGTTTGAGTATCAAACCCTCGCACTAGACGCCATTTCCAGATGGAAGAAATGGAATGAGGAGCTAAACAGTGGAAAGACAGTTCCTCCAGGCTTCTCCACGGACGACACGCTGTTCATTAACAATAGCACGGTCACCATGACGACTGGCTTGGAGATGGACCAATTCGAAAAGGACACCATCCGGAACATGGACCGCGTAGGACTGAGGGAGACGCAGGTCAACCTCCATGATCCCCAAGACGTGGCACGCGCAAGAGCGAAGGGATTCGGTTTCGCCGTGGATGCTTTCAACACCAACAACATCAGCAGTGTGCTGGACACGCAGTCCGGCTTCGTGTACGCTGATCGAGCGTGCCATTTCGCGCTGCATAAGGCACAGAAGCTCGGTGTGAAGGCCATTCTCGGCGGTTCCAGGGGCACGTTCTCGCACTTCCTCGAGAATGCCGATGCAAAGATCACGGGTGTGGAAACAGCTGATGGGGTGTCACATCAGGCAGACCTGACGATCATGGCTTGTGGAGGATGGACGCCCTCTCTTCTGACGCAGCTTGACAACCTCTGCGAGACGACAGCAGGCAGTGTCACCATGTTCCAGCTGCCGCAGGACAAGGCTTTGTGGGACAAATTTGCGCCTGAGAACTTCCCTACATGGTCGTGAGTAAAGTCACGGGAAGAAAATCAGACAATAGAAATGCCACTCACACTCTTATCTAGGTACGACATGCGTCGAGGGGAATACGGTGGCTTGTATGGCTTCGCGCGAGACCCAAATGGTGTCGTGAAGATTGGCTACCGTGGTACCAAGTTCACCAATCCCCAGACGCAAGCAGATGGCGCAAGCAGAAGCGTGCCCGCCACCCGCTGGACGCAAGAAGCCATCCGTCAGATCCCGCTCGTGGCATCTCGCGTGATTAAAGGCTTCGTGCGGGATTACCTGCCTGAGCTGATTGACTGCAAAATGACAAGCCGACTGTGTTGGTACACAGACTCCTATGACAATCACTTTGTCATCGACTTTGTGCCTGAGTATCAGGGTCTGATGGTGGCCACGGGTGGCAGCGGACATGGTTTCAAGTTTCTTCCTAATCTTGGTGAGCATGTTGTGGACAAGATCGAAGGGAAGAAGAATGACTATCTGCAGTATTGGAACTGGAGGAGCCTTGAAAAGGGGGCGAAACCATATAACAGCATTATGGAGGGTGCAGGTAGTCATCGATCCCTGCATCATCAGGCCATGACGAGCTAAGATCGGTTTGCGACGCAGGTCAGCCGGCTGTGATGGCTGTTATGAATGATCGACCCCCAAAAGCACTCACGAGCTTCTCAATCCGCGCCGTCCATCTTTCACATCTTAGAGTGACAAATGATGCCTCCTCGAAACTGAGACGAAACCACGCCTTAGGCAATAGGTCCCATTGCCTACGGCAGAAATCAACCACCATCGTGTTCGCCTGCCGTGCGCTGTGTCGTGAAGCAACTCGACAACTCGATGGACCTCTGCATGCTGCTTTCGCCGTCAGCTTTTGGCAATTTGCCTGCCTTTCGTTAAATTGCAATCCGGTCATGTCGCGCCATCTTCAGATACTTCTCAAGTAGCAACCAGACAAAGTCCGCTTGAACAAAAAGAACAATATGGTATGTGTATTCACCACCGCTCTTCCCCATGTTTATACATCCTAAGCCTTCTTCTCGGCCTCCAGCTCCCGCTCTGCCTGCTGGTAGTACTTTGCCGTATCCACGCCGTGCTGCGAGTGGTTCACAAAGTTGAACCAGGGAACCACGCCCATAAACAGCGCCGAGTAGCGACTTTGTCGCGCCGCGACGCCCTGCATGTGCGGCGAGAGCTGGGACTCGCCGTACAACGACTCGCCACGTTTGACCTTGTCGACCATTTCGCGCATGTCCATCTCGACCTCGCGGCGGTTCTCGGTGGCACCGTAGAATCGAACTGTAGCGAATCGTCAGTTCCGCATTCCAAAACAGGCCCCCCTCAATGCTCCACTGTAGAGGCAAAAGTTGACAGGCGAGGGCAAACGTACGGATCGAGCGCTGGTAGAAGATGAGGAAGCCGCCAGTGATACCAATCGCACCGGCCAAACGCATGATCTTGGGGAAAGCTCCACGTCCAGCGTGCGACGGCGCAAACTTCTCGACGGCATACATCAGGCCCGGTCCCGACAATGCGGCGAGACCTCCGACGGCGTAGTCTGATGTCCTGGCATAGCCGATAACGCGCTTAAAATGGCTATACAAGGTCAGTCCCAAGTCCCTCGCCAATTGAACTTCGCTTCAGTATCGCTCCTCGCAGGTGTCGCTTCGTCTCGCTCGTTCGGGGTGGACATACGGGTCATTGTCAATGAGCTAAATTCCATTCGTCAGTCTCCCTCGCCGGCCATTGCGCGCCCAATCGTGGGTGAAACGTACCGGATAGTCCGCGTGGACCGTCTTGCTCGGCCCAGCGAAGGTCTTTTGCGGCTGCTCGGTCGCCATGATGCGTGACGTGCGTGGGTTCGTGGGTCTCTTGTCCGTAAGAGTGTTCCAGTGATGGGAGTTGGACGGAGCTGCACTCGACGTTCAAAGTGGATCGGTCATGTGACCAAGATCACGTGCCCGCTCCTGTGCTCCCGACGCGTCCCCCACTACCAAACGCGTCTCCGTCATGGCCACTTTACACGGTTGCAAGTCAATAGGACATTCAGATCGACTTTGAAGGCCGACTTTGCTTCCACCAGCCTACCCAATACACTCGAGGTTGTGATCAGATTCCGTGCACTTCAAGGATGCCTGCCGTCACATCGAAACCCGTCGATGATATTGACAATTACGACGCCAACCTCTCAGACGATCCATTCGCAAGCCCCGGTCAACCATCCAAGAAGCGCAAATCACCCTCCGGCGACGATGCGCTTGGTCTCGACGCAGAAATCAATGTCCAGAAGCGCGTGCGCGCACCGACCAAGAAACTCGACGAAACACTCCTCTTGTCGCCAGCCGGCATTCCCAAACTGCGATCACGCGCCAAACACCTTAAACTCAAAGGCAAAGGACATGAATGGGGCGACGCGAACAGGCTCCTGGTCTTTTACCAAAATTGGCTGGATGATCTCTACCCAAAGGCACAATTTCTTGATGCCCTGGGGATGGTGGAGAAGTTGGGACACAAGAAGCTCGTCGCGGGTCAAAGAGGCGAATGGATCCTAGAAGGAAAACGAAAAGAGAGGGATGAAGACAGCGACGGCGAAATGCAAACCATTGAAGAGTTGGACGCGCAGATCAACCCGACCTCCAGAGCTAAGACGCCTGTGGGGGATCGTGGGGTCCCTGGCGATGCCGATCTGTACAACGCTACACCGAGTAGGCATAGAACAGCGCCGGCGGTGAACGAGCCGGATGAAGAAGACCTGGCCGCATTAATGGCAGAGCCAGAGACGCAGGACAAGCCGACCCGAGTACTACCTTCGAGACCACACGAAGAACCCGACGGCGATGATCTGGATGCTTTAATGGCAGAGGCGGAGAGTCATGACGCCGGGGGAAAGGGCCCCAACGCCTTCACCCAGAAAGAGCAAAACCATGACGAAGACGAGGCTGCAATGCTGGAGATGGAGGGCTGGTGAAGAGCATGGCATGAAATACCAACGGCGTCCCATATTTAGCGATCCTGACTTTTGCTGCTGCGCTAAGGATAAGCAGCCACATTTGAATCACACATCACGAAGAGCGACAGGCAGTGAATGTCAAGATAATGATGGGTAGCGTGTACAAAGTACAGTTTAATTCAATGTTTCGGGGACTCTCTTCGTCCTCCTCGACGCCAGACGCCTTGCCTATCCATCCCCTAGAATTCATTGGTCACATTACTGTTCCCGGTCCCAACGACTCACCCGCCGGACCAGACCTCAATCCACGCACATCATGTAACCTGCCGTGACCTTTCCTCCCTACACTCCATACTAAGAGCCAACCGGCAATCGTCAACGCAACGCCACTACAGCTCAACCTTCCTTCGTTTGACAAGTGTGTTTCAAACCAGCGCTCAGCCACGACCATGGAGACTCGAGCGATCTCGTTAGTATCCGCACTTGCCATCAGCGTCGCGATCCACATTAATAGGACGCGCCAGCATAGGGCTGCGTGATACTGTCAAGGCCGCTGTAGTCATCATCAAGGTCCGGGCCAGGCAGCGAGGCTGTGAAAAAGTCCTCGTCGAACGATGTCAGGGAGCTGTTGCAGACTGTGTCTTCGAACAGCTGGAAGTCCTCCTGCTGCGGGAGCAGGTTGCTCGTGTCGGGAGTGTGGAAAGTGTCATCGGGGCCAAAGATGATAAAGTCGGCTGCCTCAGGCACCGCAATGGACGGTGTTGATGTGTTTGTTCCCGAGGGGCTTGGGTCGGCGGTGGCCGAGTGGTTTTCGTTTGGAATCGTTGACTCTGGCTTGCTCTCCACTCCCGATGGCACAGCAGGCCTTGTCGGGGGAGTTACACAATACCGCTGCAGGGTATTGTGCCACAGGAGTGGGAGAAAGCGAGTTGCTGGTTTCCATCAAAACACGGGACTCGGACCGACTGATTTCGGACGTCTTTTCGGCGTGGTTCGTGGCCGGCGATGATGTCGGAGAGAGCTCCTTCGGGTTGACAGTCACCTCGGCGGCGCTGAAGGGCTCAACGTCGGAGGCGATCTGCGGATGCTTAGCCTTCAATTGGTCCAGGAACTGGAGCAGTGAAGCATTCTTTGCGACCGCTTGATCGTATTGTGCTTGGAGTGCCTGGTATTTGCCCTGCAGCGCGTCGTTCTCGACGGCAAGCAGTTCGGACTCCTTGCGCTTGCGCTCACGGGATGATTGCGCAGCGCGGCGATTGCGAAGGACACGCTCGATTCGACGCTGCTCCTTTTCATCTTCGGTCTTGGCTCGTTTACGAGGGGGCAGAGAGGTTTTGGGCTCGGGCAACACCTGTCCCCAGGTCTTGCGAGGTTTCTTGGCAGGTTTGTCATCCGTGGAGTCTTGACTTGCCCTCTTGTTGCTGTGGTACTCTTCTTGCGACTGCGGTGTGAGGGGCAGAGAACTCTCTCGGTGAGAGTCAGGTGTCGGCGGCTCTTCGGCTTTGGGCGCCATGGTCTCTGGGAAGAGTGATGTGTAAGAATCACCGGCTACCGACATGAGAGACTCGGCCGGTGAGTACTGGGGGTCGGCCATTGTTGATGTATATAAGTCGTGTTGCAAAGTAACTTTGCTGGTATTGTGATGCGATGTTGATGTTGGGGTTGCCCTAGCTTTTTTAAGGAGGACCTCAAAGTTGGGGCAGCGCGGCCTTTAGTGTCGCTGTAGGCAACTAGGTTGAAGTGACGACGAGTATAATGCGGGTACACGGGAGTTTATGACGGTATATTGCCGGTGAGTCACGCTATCCCAAGTGTGGGAGCGAACGACCTGTGAGTGATGACGAATGGGCCCGATCAGGTGACGGGCAGTTTCATGAGGCTTGTGGTGAGATAGTTGAAAGGACAAGTGTCAAGAAGTGCTGCCGTCTGTCTGCCTGGCTGGGTTGCGTGTGTGACTCGACGGCGTGGAGGGAGGGAGTCGCCCATCTTTATGGACAGGTGGCCGTTTGAATGGGGCCCACGGAGGGCGGGTCCGTCTTCTGGAGGGGGTTCAAGGGGGGAGCCAATCGCTGAGCCAAGGCCGCCCTTGCACCTGGAACCTTCCAATTGAGGTATGGGGCATGCCAAAATAAGACGTGTGCTCTTCCGCGTTCTACTACCGAGTCGTGCTGAACTTAATTTGCTGTCACCACCTCAGGGGCTACAACGCCCCGTACCAGTCGCTCCTTTACCTGGGTCTGACACAGGCCCTTCCACCTTGAGACTTGGGTTTCCGTCAGCCCATTGACTGCGCCTTCCTCCATACGAGCTTCACCATACCTTATAATTATTACCTTAGGCACACGAAAAGAGTCCACGCTACATGTAATTTTAGGCCTTTCGTCAACGTTCATTGCCTTGCCTGACCTTGATTGCCAACTTCTGCCTCTATGGACGCCTCCGTACGTACGCTGGCTGCATCTAATAATCAACTGATCGATCTGGAACGGAGTGCAACGGCCCAAGACGGCTCGCAGCCCCCAAAGGGGGAAGATGGGGCCAAGCATGTCGCATCCCTCGAAGCTACTCAAGCTGAGGCCGTCCCTACATGAGAAATTCCCGCCCGGTGTCCCGATCATGAAAGGGGTCGAGCATCTTCCACAATCTTAACAACCACTCTCCCCGACACCAATCAACGAGCCTCCGCTTGGCTGTTTAGTCACGGCGAGATACGGACCACCGGGTATGGATGACTCTTCTCCATAGAGGCGCAGGATGCTACGTACGCGTCGACGACAAACAGCGTCTCAAGCAAGGACACACGTTCCGCGCTATGCACGTAGACATCACCCCACAGGTCTCAGGATCGCTAGGACGCTCCCACGCAACAAAAAGCCCCCCAAGTAAGACAACCATAGAGATAGTAGTGTTTTTGCGGCTACGTATTAAAAAGTCGGAGCCTGCTAGGCAGGCGCCTAAGCTGTAATTGCGTCTAGGCATCCTCTTTTCATTCATGACAGAAGAGCATAAGCTCGGAGGTTGATGATCAGTGTCGGATTCAAGGCTATTGATCAATTCACAATACTCCACCAAGTCCACTATACGGAACGAGCGCCCTGGCATTCCGTCAATAATGCTCCACATGTGAGAAGGCCCGGCTGCCGCGCTTCAAGACGCGGTCGCAAGTTGATTCATTCCACTCAGGGTAGTTTGACCATTAATGTTGGCAATTTCGCGAGCGACCGTCCTTCAGGCTCGAGGTCGTTCAAGTATCTACAACCCTACAGTATCAAGGCAGTTCAATGTCCAACTTGAACCCAGGCAGGCCACCAGGCTACAATTTTCCGGTGAAACGAGGGCTGGACCCTGATCGCCCCCTTCGAAACATCGCTCCAACGTCGCATCGCTCGAGGGCCGCCTGAATGTGCCGACCTTCTTTAACAGGCAATGTCACCTCTCCGTTCCGTGATACATTCGCTGTTCCCTCTTCGGGCAAAGCCCCCTCTCTGGGGTCGGGAGGTCCTCCATACTATTCTTTTCCCCGCATGAGACGAGCATCAAATCCTTCTTTCAAGATGAAGATCCGGGGAAGTACCTTAACCGGTACGTGTACTGCTACTTAAGAACGCAGTCATCGAGAGTAGCTTTAATCAATGCCAGTCGGGCGGGGTGTTACTATCACTCTCGCCAAGTGAACGGCCAGCGCATTTTGCGTACATGTACGGAGTATGCACGAGCGGTTCCTGCAACTATAGAGCTAGGTTTTGAGAACTGTCTGAGAATATCATTGGTACGGATAGCATTCCTTCATTAGCCAGCAATGAGCATAAGCGTCAACACTATATCCTTCCCAGCCATAAGTGCTTGACACTCGTCTCGGCCCATACAACAGGAAACGCTTGCCATGCGACCAGACCGTCAAACCACAGGATCCCAATTGCCGTTTTTACCTTTCACGATTCCTTGGATCTCGCTAGTGACCCAGCCTCCATAGAAGTCTCCCGGCTGGGCCTGCACCTTCTCGCCGTCCACAAAGCACTCCCAGGGGCCAGCATAAAGGCTCAGGTATCCTTTAATGCTTTCAAACCCGTTCGTTGGATTGTCATACGACCAAATCCTGTTGGAGACAGTGGTGCCAGAGGTCGGGGATGTGACAGAGTAGTAAGTGGCCATTCCTTTCCACTCGCAGTATGTCTTGCGGTTGAGCTTCGTCAAGGGGATTTTCACGGCTGAGGGTGGCAAGTAGTAGGCTATCTCATTCGTTAAAAAATGCACGGAATCTTCTCTCAAGTACCTACTTGGGGGATGATGCGTCTCTAGAACCCAGTATGCTTCGTTCGTCTCGGCAATGTCTTGTCCCTCCCAGACGACTCGTACATGTCTGGAGATCTTCTCGAGCTTTGGGGGGCGAGGGAATGACTGCACGTTCATAGTTGGTTTTGAAGACATGTTTCTGATGAAAATTCTCAGCATTGGATGAGGAGTTTGGGCGTGATCACAGGAGTTTGGCAGAAATTATTCTGTTACTGTTATAAGGAAAGTGTCAATATGTTCGGAAAGTCATGAATCATCGTGCATTCACCACGATAGCCGACTGAAATGCCTCACAACGGTTTGTCTATACTCTCTTACTGCTTTTCAATGAAGACAACCATTGACATGCATTGTTAGTAGATGATCAGTGACACAAACATGAATAGACACTTATCAAGATGGGAACGTATAGGGTAAGTGAAAACCAATGTGGCTGACGATCGTGAGCATGGTGGCTGTGGCACCTCATTTTTGGCGCTGATGATAGTTGCGTCATCCGTGTGGCGTCTATCGCATCCCACCATATTCCCCATCCTCCTCCCCACTGGCACCTACCTACAATCCCCATCTTCAACAATCGACTTCACCTCATCGAGAATCGCTCGCGACATCACTACCAGCCTCCTCAAGTCGCCTGCATCCGTCAGATCGCGACTTCACAGAGACCCGCCAACCCTTCGCCTCCAACACCCCTCCTATCCAGCCACAATGTCGAACCGTCAAATGGCTCGCGACATGAACGTCGAGTTCCAGGCCCGCTTCCAAGCGAAGCAAGCCCGTCGCGAAGCCCAAAAGGCGGCCAAACAGGACCCAGTTCTCAAGAAACAGATTCAAGAACTCCTCAAAAAGGGCGAGACGCAGAAGGCCTACCAGAAGGCCAAGATGTTGCTCAGCAAGCAGGCGCTTGCTAGCCAGATGGACCAGATCGCCGACATGGCAGAGCTGAACGCCAGCCAGATCCAAGCGAACAACGCCATGAACAAGATGACGCACATGATGGGTCAGAGTTCGAAGGTGATGAATGTGGCGCAGAAGAATGCCAACCCGGAAAAGGTCAGTGGCCGGCGAACAGACACCAAGCTTCGACAGACCACTAATAGATGCAGACTCTCCTCACTCTTGAGCAGTTCAAGAACCAGAACGAGGAGTACGCCATGAGCAACAACATCTACTCGGACGCCATGACGCAGTCCACCTCGGCTCAGGTTCCCGAAGATGCTGTACAGGAGCTCCTGGGCAAGCTGGCCGACGACGCGGGCTTGGAGCTAAGTAAGGAGCTGAACCAGGCGACTCCCGCGAATGCAGAGCCAGCCGGCGCGGAACCGACTGCCGAGGAGGAGGATAAGCTGCAGCAGAGATTGCGCGCTCTGAGGGCATAGACATCATTTTCTGGGACAACGGCGTTCAGCGGGTAGGCGTATGGGTTTGAATGGATTGGATCGCACAGCACATTGCAGGAATGATTGCGTATAACGTTTGTGTATGTGAATGATTACAGCATGGTCATGTTCGCATAGGCATTTACTGGAAATGCCGCATGACTTATCGAAGCGGCCAGCCATTCGTGACTTTCAACATGATGGACTGGGCAGTGGTGGAAGAACAACACCGGGATATTTCTTCATTGATCTCGACAGACCCTTTACATGTACAGACTCGCCACTGCAGTGATGTCTCTCTTGATCATCTCCTGCGCGGTCTGCATCTTCTGGTACAGCTCAGGATCACCCACAATTCTCGCTGCATTCTTCACCTCGCGACAAGTCTCGTCCAGTCGTGTGATTGTGCGCACAATTGTACCCTCCAAGACATCCGTCAAGCCGGTGATGTTCTTGAAGGACATGCCTCTCGCCCATTCGTAGACAACCTCCATGATGCCAAAGCGCGGACGCGAGACAAAGTCGTTGCTATCCTCTGTGGACTGGATCACTTGCAGCCTCGTCTGGACATCATTGACCTTTTCGGAAATAGCGATGATGGTCTGCCTTCCCTTTTCAAGATTGCCGGTGAGAACGGGTTCAACGTCTGTCTTTTCTTGGAAGACAAAGGCGGACAGCAACGCGGCGATTTCAGCCGGCTCAAACTCCGCCAGTACGTTGTCGAGGATCAGCTCTGTCAGGACTAGCTCATCACCAGAGTGAATCTCGCAAGCAACCTTGCCCTTGAGCTGTATACGTGTCGCGTCGTCAATAAATCCTAGTTCTTTCAGCACCTGGACACGCTGCTCGTAATCGGGCAGCAGCTGCAGATTCTGGTCAGAGAGCGACTGCTTGAGCTGAGAAATGTGCTCCTTGATGAGCCACTGGTCGTGACACATGGCGTAGTGGCGGAGGAAGGCCTGGCAGCGAATGGAGGGCGAGTTCATGATCTTGTCCACCAACGCGACTCTCTTTTCCATCAACTCTTGCAGTGCCATGCTCTTGATCTTGCCAAAATCCATCTCGTCCCAGCGATCGTCCCACGAGCTGCACAGATCCATCAACCTCCTTTCGGCATTATCTCTAACTTCGCCTCCCTGGAAGATGAAGGGCAAAATGTCCTTGGCCACCCAGCGTGTTAGACACTCGACGTCGCTCATAGGGACATGCAGCGTCTTGGTGTTGAGCTGTCGCTTGGTTTGCGGCAGCTTGTGGAACATCTTGCGGAAGCCCGGTAGGAAGGGCAGACTGTCCGTCCCGTCGCGACGCTCCCGGTTCGGCCTCACAGCGCAGACATGAAGAGTTGGGTCCTCGGTAGTGCCTTTCATGCTGGCCCCATCATGCAGAAGAATACCAACAGTGCGAATACCATCCCAGTTGAAGACGATGAGGCGCTGCTGCTGGAACATTCTCCGTCCGATGGGAATGCTCAGCAAGCCTTTGTATAGCTCAAAAGTCAGCTGCTTCAAGTCCTGGGCGGCTTGGTGACAGTCGTCCATGTGCTCGTCGCAGATCTTGCACGGGTCACGCTTGACCTTGGCCAAGTCAGCCTGGGCCAACTTCACATCCTTCTCATGCTCGGGCAGCAACTGTTGCGTAGCATGTTCCGAGAAACTTCGCTTGATCATCTCCTCAATCTTGAGAGCTTCTACGCGCAGCAGGTTGAGGATCATGTTGTAGGTCAGCCTGAACTGTGACCGCAACTTGGACGGTTCGCCCAGAATCATGTTTCTTAAGTCAGAGACGGGCGGCGCATCGTCACCTCCCGGAGGTACAATGATGACGGAGCCGACAGTATCGAGGCCACGTCGACCGGCTCGACCAGCCATCTGGGTGTATTCGCCTGGAAGTAAGTTGCGGAATGAATGTCCGTCGTGCTTCCTGTATCCGGAGAAGACGACTGTCCTCGTGGGTAAGTTCAGTCCCATGGCAAATGTCTCTGTTGCGAAGAGCACCTTGACTAGAGTCTCTGCAAACAAGATCTCCACAATCTCCTTCACTATGGGCAACAGTCCACCATGGTGAACGGCGATACCACGACCCAGGAGATCTCTCAGCCTGATAATTTGAGGCAACACCCTGTCCTCGGGTTTCAAACGAGCAACTGAACGCTCAATGATCATGTGTATGTGGCTCTTCTCCTTGGCTGTGCAGAAGTCCTGGTTGCTCAGCGCGTCCGCGTTCTCCTCGCAACGCTTCTTGGAGAAGACAAAGATACATGCTGGCAAAAGGTTCTGTTTCCGCAGAAACTGAACGAGATGTACCCAAAGATTCTTATCCTGCGCAGCAGATGTGAAGCCACCCTGTCGCCCGGTGCGGCCCATATGGCCTGGTGCATGGCTGGCTCGGGGGGGACCGCCGCCTCCTCGGCCACGCTGGTTACCGCCTCTCTGCTGTTGGCCACCCCGTCCCCCACGTTGTTGCGGACCTCCTCTTTGCGGACCGCCTCGCTGCCCACCCCTCGGGTTGCCACCACGCGTAGCGACAGTCTGCTGGTTGGTATCCTTATCCTTGCTCTGAATAGCGTGATGGGCGTCCTTCCAACCCTTCTCAATAAACTTCTTCTCGTGGTCGACGATCTTGTGGATGTCCTTGTTGGCCCACAAATAGTGCTCGAGCGGCACTGGACGTTTCGGTGTCGTTATAACGTAAATATCCTTCTGCTTTGTTCGTCCCACCCACGATGCGAACTC
Organism: Emericellopsis cladophorae; assembly: GCF_022114955.1. Classification (NCBI taxonomy): domain Eukaryota; kingdom Fungi; phylum Ascomycota; class Sordariomycetes; order Hypocreales; family Bionectriaceae; genus Emericellopsis; species Emericellopsis cladophorae. The sequence continues at coordinate 179,129 of NW_026250956.1, read as the reverse complement.
ATACGTATTGGGCACCGTGGCTGACAGCAAGATCAAGGATATATGCTCCGGCAACATAATGATGACCTCTTCCCAAACAACACCTCTTTCGTAGTCGTTCACATAATGCACCTCGTCAAAGATGACAAACTCGACATCACGGATGAGATCAGCACCTCTGTACAGCATACTCCTCAGAATCTCCGTGGTCATAATCAGGCAGCTAGCCTCGGGATTGATCTGCACATCACCCGTGAGAATACCCACCTCGTCGAAAGTCTGCCGGAAGTCGCGAAACTTCTGGTTGCTCAGGGCCTTGATCGGCGAGGTATAGATGGCCTTGGTCATGTGTCTTGCCGCCAACGCAATGGCATACTCTGCCACCACTGTTTTACCAGCTGATGTATGTGCTGCCACGAACACAGAGTCGCCGCTTTCAAGATGATAGACGGCTTCTTTCTGGAAAGTGTCGAGTTCGAATGGCCATTCACGTGCCATGTCCGGAACAAGCTCACGGAAGTTGGGCATGGAATGTTTGATATCCACCATATGCGCCCACTCCCTCCCGGCTTTTCTAGCGCTAGAGGCGGCGAGAACGCCATGGGGTTCAAGTGAAGGGAACTCATTGGGTAAGATGCCGTCAATGTCGTCGTCTTCGTCCTCGGCATCTTGCTTGTCGCCGCTGGGCGTGCCCGTCTCCGAATCGTCCCTGCTCTCATTCAAGTCGTCAAGAGCCTCGGGATCTTCTTCGAGCACTTCCTTCACAGCGTCTGCGTCACCTTGGTCCAACTTCTTTCTCGAAAAGTCGATGCCTCTGTCGAACCCCGGTGGTATCGATAGTAGACCGCCCTCAGCTCCAAACTGAATAACCCTGTCGAGCTTGCTTTTGCCGTCGTTGCTTTCGCCAGTAGCACCGCCACTGTGAATCTGATCCTCTAAAGCGGCCGTCGCTTCGATGCCCTCTAAACCACCAGGCGCAAAGGGGAAGAAGCCAGCCGCACCCCGGACAAACTCAGCTCGGCTGGCAGGCTTGCGAGAGAAAGAGGTTGAGCTCTTGGCCGTGGCACCTGAAGCGGGGACCGTGACGTTGCGATAGCCTGTGACTCGACCTTCCAGCCCATGTCGCTGGAATCTAGTGACAGTCCGACTCTGCGTCGGGGCAAGCTTGAACAGCGATGAATAGTCTGTCTCATGGTCCCATCGCTGCTGTAATTTGTTGAGCCATTCTTCCGAGAATTCTGTCGACGGCGAGAGAAACGTCTCCTCCAGCCGCTGTTTGAGCTGCTCAGGATCCTGCGAGGATGTGGGCGCCGGTCGTGGGCCGTTCTCGAGAGACTGCTCCTCAAGAAGGAGATCGTCTATGGACCCCATCTCGTCCGGCCGCAGAACAACCAAATACCTGTCTTGCGGCAAAGTTGAAGTTGTGGGAAGGCGAGCGTAATGGTGAGTTGAGGTTCAGAAGTGAAAGGCTGCCCCACCATGAGTTGAGGTTCACTTGAGGTTCTGGGTTTTACCACAGTGGAAGTACTAGTGACGTATTCTAGTACGTAAGGTACTTGTCGCTCTTCTACAACTTCCACACAATCCTACAAAGATCTTGTGTTTCATCACCGTGAAAATGTCACTTTCTCTCGGGAAAATGTCTCACTCACATCAGTAACACCAATCAATCATGATTCATCACACTCCTCAGGGAGTCTGTTTCCCACTTGGCCTCTACCGCGACTCAGAGACATGTATGTCGCGATATGTCAAAGGAGAATGCACAAGCCTGGGCCAACTCCTTAGTAAACAATGCCTCCCGATCGAAAAGATTATCGTCGGGGCCGTAATCGTCCGTACCGGTAAGATGGGAGTGGCAAGATCCTGTTACAGAAAAGGGCAGCCCTTCGCTGTCGGGTTGGTTGGGCACATCGACTCTCGTTGATGGCGACTGGTGGGCATGAAAAGCCTGATAAGGCAGAGACTCCAGTTCACATCTGGTCCAGATGTGGCCTGGCAAAGCCCTTTGACACATGACATTGAGAACACGTCGGTAAGCCACAGTAGACATGGGCGGATGTTGATGTGCGTACATGGCAGTGGAATACAAATACAGGTCCCATCCTTTCCCGTCTATATGAAAAAAAAAAGAAAAAATAACAGACTGGTATGCCTGAACTACTAATAGCTTTCCGTTTCGCCATATATTCTTCTTCACTCAAACCTCTTCATTACCCTTCGACTTCCTTCCTCTCTTACACGCGAAGCAGCTTGGCGGCGTGGTCTTCGATCAGCTGCTCTGTGGGGAACGACATCTCCTCGAGCCCCTGGGCGTAAGGAGTAGGCACCTCAGCACCAGTGACACGCTGGGCAGGCGCGTCAAGGTAGTCAAAAGCGTACTCCATCGAAAGGGCCAGAATCTCAGCCGACACACCGAACATGGGGTAGCCAGACTCGACAACCATGAGGCGGTGGGTCTTCTTGATGGACTGGATGATGGTCTCGACATCGAGAGGCTTGACAGAACGCAGGTTGATGACCTCAGCCTCCACGCCGTACTTCTTCTTCAGGCCCTCAGCCGCAACTAGGGCCTGGCCAACGCAGCGGGAAAGAGACACAATGGTCAAGTCCTTGCCGGCACGCTCAATCTTGGCCTTGCCAAAGGGAATGACAAAGTCGTCCTTCTGCGCAGCCTCGGACATGGGGAATGACTGGCCGTACATGAGCTCGTTCTCGAGGACGCAGACGGGGTTGGGGTCACGGATGGCGGCCTTGAGGAGACCCTTGGCGTCCTCGGCGCTCCAGGGCGAGACGACCTTGAGGCCCGGAATGCTTCCGTACCAGGCAGAGTAGTCCTGCGAGTGCTGGGCAGCGACACCGGCAGCGAAACCGTTGGGACCGCGGAAGGTGATGTTGCAAGGCTGGATACCGCCCGACATGTAGAGGGTCTTGGCGGCCGAGTTGACGATCTGGTCGATGGCCTGCATGGCGAAGTTGAAGGTCATGAACTCGCACTGCTATGGTTAGACAATCTGTTCCTGGCGGCGCTGATAAGGTCCACACGTACCACAGGGTGCAGGCCACTGAGAGCGGCACCAACAGCTAGACCAGTGAAGCCAGACTCGGTGATGGGGGTGTCAATGACACGCTTCTCACCGAAGCGATCCAAGAGACCCTTTGTGACCTTATAGGCACCATTGTACTGCGCAACCTCCTCACCCAGGATGAAGACCTTGGGGTTGGCCTCGAGCTCCTCAGCAAGAGCCTCGTTCAGCGCATCACGGACGGTGTACTCCTTGACGCCGGAGCCATCGGCGTACGCGCGGGTCTGCGAGGCGCCGTAGTAGGCGTTGCGTGCGAGGGCAGCGCGCGAAACCTGGGCCAGCGTCGAGGTCGAAGGGGCGATGGGAGCGCGAGGAGCGGCGGCCCGAGTGAGGCGCGCGGCCGGTCGGAGGATGCGGGACATGCTGCGAGAGGAGCGTCAATCGAACGCAGCGGCGGGTCTAGAGGAGGTAGGAGTAGACAGATGAGGGGATTGACGATGAGGTTGAGGATGGAAAGGTCCTGTCTGGCTGGCGTTTGTCGCTCGCCGTCGTGCTGGGAGGGAATTTCCGGAGGACGGGCAGGGCAGGGTCGGAGCTTCGTGATTGGCGCTCTCAACTTTTTTTCTTGGGGGCCCGTGCGTGGAGCTTAGGGGCCTTGGGCGCTGAAGCTGCCTGGTGCTAGTGGAGGAGCGCCCTGTACGATGTCGGTTGAATTCCGGCTGAGAATTGTTGGGATATCTACGAGCAGCAGCCGTCTTCGCTTTGGTTATCTGGATTTCATGAAGATGGACCGTAAAGTCGGTGTATTACTGGTACAGAGACGGCATTATTGATGCCCATAGAGACGACGCTGGACCAGCTAGTCCTCGTCGGTGCATTATTTGTCTCTCACTCTCTGCTGGAGCAGGCAAGATGCAAGATGGCTGCTTATCGATAGCCATAATCCAGACAGAGCTTCACGCATTCAGGGGCTCCGATTGCGGTTGAGAGACCAAGCAGTAATTAACGACAGACAGACAAATGCATTACTCGGATAATTAGCTGATTTTACAGAAAAGAGGTAATTATCATTGATTAAAGTATGTATGCTGCAAGCCGTCTAAACAAGCTCATGTCTCATCCGCTCTAAATCATGCAACCCTTTTCCCAATCCTTTTCCTTTTAACTTAGTTCCCTAGACCTCTTACTCGGGCTTGCGGCCAACCATCAGGTACATGGGAGTGAAAAGGTTCTCCTTGCCACCAGCAACAAGGCAGTCGGCAGCCCACGCCAGGCTGTCGGCAGTCTTCTTGGTGCCAGCAGGCGCCAGCCTCAAGGTCTCCATCAGGCCGGCGAAGCTGTGGGCCACGGCACGGCCAACGTGTGTCATGCGGAAGATGGTGAAGACATCGAACACGGACTGGATGTACTTCATTTCGCCAGACAAAGGCCAGTACCAGGGGAAAGGGTCATCGCGGATAGCCATGTCCTCGTTGCGCAGCAGCTCGAAACCGGCAGCCTTCATGGCGTCCAGGGCCTCCTCAATCTTGCACATGTTGGAGATGCCGTCACCCTGCTCGATGCCGAGGCGGATCTCGCGGTGGTGCAGATTGTCGTTGTCGTACTGGTCGGTCATGAGCCACTCGTACACACCAAAGGTGCCCCCAGGCTTGAGCACGCGGTAGATCTCGCTGTAGATGCCCTCCAGAGTGGGGGCGTGGACAGTGGCCTCGATGGCGTACACGGCGTCGAAGCTGTTGTCGGGGAACGACATCTGCATGAAGTCGCCCTTGACGTACTTGAGCTGGTTTGACAGACCCTCTTTGTGGGCGTAGTGCGTCGCACGCTCAATCTGGTAGTCATTGTTGTTCAGACCGGTGATGTGAGCGCCAGAGAACTTGGCAATCTCACGGGCAGGCCCACCGACACCGCAGCCAACGTCCAGCACGCGCATGCCTTCCTGGATGCCAATGGCGTGGGCGAGGTAGTGCTCGTGGCGGGCGATGGCCTGGTGGAAGGGCTCGCCGTAGGCGAAGCGGCAGAAGTGGAAGGACTGGCCCCAGCCATACTCGTAAAGATCGGTCGCCAGGTTGTAGTATTGCCTGGTCAAGGTGGCGTACTGGGCTTGACGTTCCTATCGAGGCGAGTTAGCGCATACCCCTCCATCTGGCGGTCTGGGACGACTCACAGCACGAGTCTCAGCAGTCTCGTCGGCAGCGCCCTTGTTATCCCAGTGCTTGAAGTACTCGTCGACGGCAGCACCCTTGGCAGAGGCGCCCTTGGAAAACATGGCAGCGATGCCGCCCCTGGCCTGGGCCGACTTGCCGTGGAGGGCCTTGTTGAAATCGGCATCGCGCTGGTGATTCTCCTTCTCGAGGTTGGACATTGTGGAGGAAGCCATGATGACTGCGGAGATATAAAGTGGTGCAGTTGATGCAAAAAGAGGGAGAATGGGGTGGTGAGAGTTGTTGGTACTCAATGGCACTGTGAGGAAGCTACCCGGACTTTTTATCTACTGCCTCTCTTGCAACCTTGGAATTAACACCAATTTCAGACAACCCCTTCTGGCCCCTGGATCTCGTTCGATCTTAGGACTCTGCCGAGACACTAATACCTAAGTAGTTTAGTGCCTGCCAACTTCGCCTCTTTGCAGCAGGCGGTCAAAATGTACACGAATACGAACGCGAATCAGGCTGCATCGTTTTCATGTGAACGCGCTGCCCCCACCACTGCACGATGCACTGTGGAAATTGAGTGGTGGAACACTGGAATGCCCCGAATCTACAATTTTCCATAGCCTTATCGATAAGACATGATCATCCGGGGACTGCTGAGTAATCACCAAAGGACGTCAGTCATTGTGAAGTCTTTGGGCACGCCACATTTGCGCAAGACTTTCTGTCGCCAACATTAGCATCAGCGCGCCGACGAGATGCCGCCTCAAATCAAGCAAGATCTGAATCGCTCAGGATGGGAGTCGACCGACTTTCCATCCGTGTGTGAGAACTGTCTTCCAGACAATCCATACGTGAAGATGTTGAAGGAAGACTATGGCGCAGAATGCAAATTGGTAGGTGTTCCCTGTCTGCCGGTCCGATGACATATTTGCTAACAAGCCAGTGCACACGACCATTCACAGTATTCGGGTGGAACGCGACGCGCTCCGCCGGTCGCAAGCAACGAACCAATATTTGCCTAACATGCGCCCGCCTCAAGAACTGCTGCCAGTGCTGCATGCTCGATCTCTCCTTCGGCCTTCCCATTGCCATCCGTGACGCAGCTCTCAAGATGGTCGCGCCAGGCCCACAGTCCGAGATCAACCGCGAATACTTTGCCCAAAACAACGAGAAGCTTATCGAGGACGGCCAAGGAACGGAGGAATACGAGAAGACCGATGATAAGGCACGAGAGCTATTGCGGAAGCTGGCCCAGAGCAAACCCTATTTCAAAAAGGGACGCGCCGTGGACGAAGCCGACATTGCTGCCGAGAGGAGCGGTGATGTTGCTGTGGGGGCGGGCATGGGTGGACCAGGTCCGATCCGAACACGAGACAGCCGCGCAGCCGCAGCTGCGGGTGCGAAAACGACAATGTCGGGGAGGAGTCGACAAGCGTTCCCCAGCGCGGCGCAGCTCCCGCCGACGCCTCGCGATTACATGCCCCCGGCCGATCCCAAGATCATGTCACTGTTCGTCACGGGAGTGGAGGACGACTTGCCGGAGCACAAGATCCGAGACTTCTTCAAGGCCTTTGGCAAGATCAAGAGCTTGGTCTGCTCCCACATGTCGCATTGCGCATTCATCAACTATGAGACACGTGAAGCGGCCGAGAAGGCGGCGGCAGCATGTCAGGGACGGGCCGTCATTGCTGGGTGCCCCCTCCGAATACGATGGGGCCAGCCCAAAGCTATTGGCAACATGGACAAGCAGGAGCGCGCACAGATGCTAGGTGATGCAAGGGTACAATCCAGGGCAAGGCAGGGCGGCCAACAAAAAGCGATTGAGGGGGGTTCATCGTCGTCACAAGCGAATGCCGTCCAGAGTACGGTGGCCGCGCCGCCGGGCGCAGAAGATACACCGCAATATGCGAGTCTGGCTGGAGACTAGGCCGCAACAGAGTGAAGCATGGCGCAGGGCGTTTGGGTTACATAGAGTATTTGCAGCATGGCAACGTTTCGCCTTTGAAATATGGGATGTGTCTCTATCCGAGATTATGGCATGGGTATCGTGATAGTGTACATGTTATACAAGCACAGGTGGACTACTGAGATTTGCAGCACCCGGTGCCCCCATTTTGGCCCTTTCCAGCCGTTTTGATGCTCTCGTTGTCGCCTCGCTCGGTGTCCTTGTGTATCCGAAGTTCTGCTGGTCAGCCTTCTGCAACGTGCCCATTTCCTGGAGAGGAACCTACTGTAGCTGTTCTCGTCGTCCTCGGTCTGCTTGCCTTGCACGATGTTCTGCCTCAATATCTGCGCCACAGACTCGGCATGAGCAACAGCGTCCTGGAGTTCGCTTGGTTCGGAGATGGTCGACCGCTGGCGGAATTCGTTGCGGATTTGTGTCTGGGCTGCCGAGAGCACGGGCGCATCGCCTGCTGTTGTGAGCTGCGGGAGTCTATGACGGTTGGCGCTTGTTCGTACCTTGAAAGGCGATGCGAGCGGCGCGCATCAAATTTCTGTAGGCAGCGAGGGACATGGCGCTGGTGTGAAGGTGCTGGATTGATAGAGTACTCAGAGGCCAAGTTTGTAATGCTGGAAAAGTTGTCGTCGGCCATTAAGTTAACTTGCGTCAAGTTAACTAATCGTATTATTCTGGCCTACCCTGTACAATTGGTTCTGCGTGCACATGAACGGAACATATTAATAAAGGCAGTAATACTACAGCCACATGATGCTAGACAATATTGAAGATTGGCGATCCGGAAATCACTGATAAAAACACCTAATTAAGGAGACATTTCTGACATGATTTGGTTGATTAGCGTCTAAGCCCTCCTCGCGCTCAAAATCCAGTTGAGCCAACTTTACAGTGACACACAATAACAACATTGAACCACTTCTGCGACGGGACAATAGGAGGCACAAAATCCACGCTGAGAATGTCTTTCTGGGCCTGCGTCGAAATGATCACAAGCTCAATAAAGACGTGCAGCCTCCCATTCTTCCGATGCTCATCACCCACGGCATCGCCGTATTACACTGTCGCAAAGATCTCAATAGCATTCGCGTCCTAGGAAATGCCTGGCAACTCGTGCAGCACGGGATGACACGTGTTGTTAGGAGCGCCGTGGTTGAGGATGGATAAGGGTGTGGTGAGGTCGCCCCAGCCCTCAAGGATCTCGTTCTGCACTACGCCAGGCTCAAGCTCCTTCACCGGTGGTCACATCAAGGTGAAAAGCGGCGACGCATCCGTTGACAGGCACCCATTTGCCCATGGATTTGGCGTTCACATCCAGCCCGATCACGTTGGCTCCGTCAATGGCGGGCTTGAGGGTCTTGAGGACGCCCTCTGGCCCGAGATGGCTCTCGTGGCGCGTGAGCAAGTCGAGGGCAGAGTCGAGTTTGCAACTCCTTCCAAAATCGGCACGCGAGCCTTACAGGAAAGACACACCTGGCTCAGGTTTCTCCCGTGAAACATCAATTCAAGTTCTTTGACAAGCGAGTATAGATGACGCTGTGGGCCGGCTTCTGGGATACACAGATTGTCCTTGCGCACGGAGCTGCGATTTGCGGCCAAGAGCTCGAGCTAGCCAGAATTCTGGCAGTTGTCGGACTTTGGGTCATTTTGAATGGATATCGTTCTATCGTTGAAATAACAGAGAACGCCCTTAATATCTGGTCAACTTCGCTCGTCAACACATGTATTCGATGTGACTCCTAATGGAAGCAGGATGCAAGTAACATTATGTCGAGGACATGTACTTATTTGATATTGAATCATCAGAATGAACTATCTTACAATGAATAGCGGGATATTAATTTAAGTAACAATATTATGTACGAGATTAGGTGAATGTGCTAGGCTTTCCTAGCCCTTCGTTCGTGGAAGTATCACCAAGTGCTCAGTATATTTATTGTGTCGTGTCACTCGTGTGTTACTTTCTTCCACGCGCGTACGAAACCAACCTGCATTCCCTGAGCTGATCATCCCATCAACATGCATCTAGGCCTTCTCGAAGCCAAGAACAAGGCCGCCGCGGCCCTGACCCGTATTCTCGAACAAATGGTATCCAGCATGCCTATATTGGCGGCTATGCAGTCAACGGATTGGGCCAAGATCGCCAGACCGACGATATTGACATCTTGACTGATATCGAACAACAAGAACATGAAACCAGCGCTCCAAAACTTGGTTCAGCTTCTATTGGATGCTGATGCAAGATTCTCTTTAGAGACCTACAAGCTCACCTTCACACACGATACACATCGCATTCCTGTTGAAACTCTACCGACAGGGCAATTGGGTCTTCCTCGCCAGATCAAGATAACCCAACACTGAATCGGTGAAGGTAAGTGTTGACTTGGCTATCTCTGGGCAAGAGTATTGACCAAGTACTAATCGCATAGCCATGATACCCATCCTGCGACCCGATATTCTGGTTCTCACGAAAATCAAACGCTGTGTTCACTACATCGGTTCCACTAGACCAATATCTGCCCTAAAGTTTGAGTTTGACCTTTCTGATATCGTCTTTATACTGCGTTGGCTCAAGTCACATGGCCAGACGGTTGATTTCGACGCCTATGATACCCCTGACGAGAACAGAGGGCGTCTGTATGCTGCACTGAAAGACCTTGCAGACTACTGGCAGGATGATGCCTACAGAGATGAGATGGGGTTACTCCAAGCTACACTGTCACAAAAGGACAGGGAAATACTGAAAGTTTAAAGTAAACTATGCGGACTGGGGGGTTATCATCGCAGCAGGACACGTCGTCACTCAATACTCAAATAGCTATCTTGGAAGAACTCGTAAACTACAACAAATACTACACACAGAGATTGAACAAATAGTCAATGTTCCAATGCACATCTGACTAAGTAATATAGAGTGATTCCTGATGCTGCTTACGTGTAACTTCCGTCGAGGTATCATGAAGGAGATCGAGGAACATCAATAACCAGGCGCAAAGTTCAATCAAAGTCTTTTATTCTATTGTAAACTACTGTTATAGTTGACTCCGCGCATTCAAGTTCCTTTCCAGCGGGCTGGCGGTCTTCTTTGGCAGGGAGAGACTTATATGGCACCCCCTTTGTCACGACATCTACCAGAGAACTCGCGATCCATTCTTCTCCTGGTCGCATTCTCCAAAACTCAATGACTTCACGTGCACGCTCCAGCTCCGCCTTTTCATTTTCCGACAGGGGAACATCATTGGGAATGCTTTCCTCATAGTCACCCTCATAGGAGCAGTCGAACAATGCATAAGCCACCAAGCCTGCCAAGTCTCGAATGGTCTGTTTTCGTAGTTGGCTGTGGCGTGTAGTCTCTGATGCTATTCGCACCAGAGCCGCGCTCATAAAGTCGAGAGAGGAACGGTCCATACTGGTGTTGGTGGCGATGAAGGTCGAAGACTGGGAAGACTGTCGCGCTTTAACTCGTCTAGACTGACATGTGCCCACGAAATAGGTAAGACAACCAGCCTCCCGTAACGAGTCTGATATGTAGATATGTCGCCCATGATGAATCGTAGTGCACAGTCAGAGTACTCGCAGGTCAATCCAGGACATACATGGAGGTCGTCAGCTGGCTTGCAGCCCTCTTCCAAGGCGATACTCCGAACAAGGGGAAGTTGTTGATCTGGCACCAGGAAGGAAGAGTCCTGGGTTTGTCAGAGAACAAATTGATAGAGGGTCTAGGGAGAACTTACCAGACCGGTGGTGAGAGGACATCCTAACCGACAAAGGGCATTCTGGTCCCATTCCACGAGGTCTATCTCGGCAGCGGCGAAGCGATGGAGAAGTGACTGGGCTTTCTGCTGGAAGTACTCCATGATGCGTAGGAAGAAACAGCCGTCAATATTTCGCGACAATTGGCTTGGATAAGTCGAGGGATCAAGTTGAGTTTCACTTCAAGCCTCCATGTCGTGTTAGTGACATCGGCCCAACAAGGCTAGACACAGTGTCGATGTGGTAATACACCGTGCAGCCTCAACCCCCACCCCCACCTAAAAAAATATTCCAAAAGCCTCAGGCTCTACCTTCGAGCCCAGGCCCTGTCTTCATATCTATCACCATCATCAACCGTCACGATGGCTCTCCCTCTCCTCCCCGCAGACTGGTCCGCGGACAAGGACTTCAAGCGTCTCAACGCTTTGTCCTCCGCTTCTGAGCGCACCATTGAGCCCGTTGGCCCTCACTTCCTCGCCCACGCCCGCCGTGCCCGCCACAAGCGTACCTTCTCTGAGGACGACCGCATCCAGGCCCAAGAGAAGGCCCGCAAGACCGAAGATGTCGACGATGGCGAGATCTCCGAGCCTGAGGATCCCATGGACCTCCAGCGCGAGGCCAAGGACTGGAAGACCCAGGACCACTACAAGATCCTCGGCCTCAGCAAGTACCGCTGGAAGGCCAGCGAGGACCAGATTAAGAAGGCTCACCGCAAGAAGGTCTTGAAGCACCACCCCGACAAGAAGGCCGCCCAGGGCTCTACCGAGGACGACCAGTTCTTCAAGTGCATCCAGAAGGCCACCGAGGTCCTGCTCGACCCTGTCAAGAGGAGGCAGTACGACTCGGTCGACGAGGAGGCCGACGTCGACCCCCCGACCAAGAAGCTCTCCGGCAAGGACTTTTACAAGGCGTGGAGCAAGTTCTTCAAGGCCGAGGCGCGCTTTAGCAAGGAGCACCCCGTCCCCACGTTTGGCGACGAGAACGCCTCCAAGGAGCACGTCGAAGACTTTTACAACTTCTGGTACAACTTTGACTCGTGGCGCACCTTTGAGTACCTCGACGAGGACGTCCCCGATGACAATGAGAACCGCGACCAGAAGCGCCACGTCGAGCGCAAGAACGCCAACGCCAGGAAGAAGAAGAAGGCCGAGGACAACATGCGTCTGCGCAAGCTGCTCGACGACGCCTCCGCCGGCGATGAGCGCATCAAGAGATTCCGACAAGAAGCTAACGCCGCCAAGAACAAGAAGAAGGCGGACCGTGAGGCGGCCGAGAAGAAGGCTATTGAGGACGCCAAGGCCAAAAAGGAGGCCGAGGAGAAGGCGAAGGCTGAAGCAGAGGAGAAGGCCAAGGCTGAGCGCGAGTCGTCCAAGAAGGCCAAGGAGGCGGCCAAGAATGCCGTCAAGAAAAACAAGCGTGTTCTCAAGGGCAGTGTCAAGGATGCCAACTACTTTGCCGAGGGCGACGCAAGCGCCGCCCAGGTTGATGCCGTGCTCAACGACGTCGACCTCGTGCAGGCCAAGATTGACCCCGATGAGATTGCGGCGCTTGCCAACAAGCTCAACGGTCTCAAGGTCTCGGGTGAGATCAAGAGTGTCTGGAGCGACGAGGTCAAGAGGCTCGTCGAGGCTGGCAAGCTCAAGGAGGGTGACGCTAAGACTCTTGCTTAAGTGTTCTACTTCATGATGAAAACACGACGCAGATAGTTGGCGAGGGGATACATAGATAAAAAAACAGTATGAGTATGGAGTGACGATGCTTTCGGTGCCCTTATGCATGCAATGCGCAAGTAATTAAATCTACCATTAAGCCTCCCGATCCAAAGACTGCCCGAGCACCATTTCCCAGTAAATGCCTTTGTTAGCAATCAGCTCCTCATGCGTTCCCGCCTGCACCACCCTCCCGCGCTCGAAAACGACGATGAGATCCGCGTCGCGAATGGTGCTCAGCCGATGCGCCACGGCCACCGTGGTTCGTCCCTCCGCAGCGCGATCGAGAGCCTCTTTGACGATTTTCTCAGACTCCGTATCGAGCGCCGAAGTCGCCTCGTCGAGGAGGAGCAGGCGTGGCTGGCGGATCAATGCTCTGGCGATGGCGACACGTTGTCGCTGGCCGCCAGAGAGGGACAGCCCTTGGTGGCCGCATGGGGTACCAAGGCCATCTGGCAGACTAGAAATGAAATCCCAGACATTCGATTGTCGACAGGCATCGATCACCTCGTCATCTGTTGGTTCCCGGTCTTCGATGCCGAGCGCGACATTCTCCCGTATGGACCCTTGGTAGAGTACGGGTTCTTGCTGCACGAGCGCAACGTCCTTTCGATAGAAGCGTCGGTCAAGAGTCTTGATGTCGTCCTTGTCACTCGATATCACGCCTGCGGTCGGGTCGTAGAATCGCTGAAAAAGGGCAATCATGGTGGACTTGCCGCAGCCACTCGCGCCGACAAAAGCGACCATTTTCGAGCTCTCAATGTCTACGGAAATGTCTCGGAGCACTTGCACCTTGGGTCTCAACGGGTATGCAAACCCGACGTCTCTCACCTCCACGTGCGTTCCCTTTGCGTTCTTCTCATCTTCCTGCCCGTCGTCATCGACCGGAGCATCGTGAAGGAGACGGTTGCGTCTCATGGCGAAGATATAGTTCATGGCCGTGCGTGCCTTGGTGATACTGGTGGTCCACTGGAAAAAGAGGGCAGCCGACTCACCCGAAAAGACGACGGCAATAAACACGGTGTAGAAGGTCCCCGTCGAGTACTCGCCCGTGCTCACGAGGCGGCCACCATACCAGAAACCGAGCGCCATCACCAGGAAAGAAATACTCTGACTCAGGGAGTAGAACAGCATGCGCCATCCCAACCCTCCGATGGACTTGGCGGCGATACCCTCTAAAGCCGATCGGTACCTGGAGATGATGGCGGACTCGAGTGCCAGTGACGACACAGTCCGGATAGCGAGGACAGCCTCGGACGCGAGTCCACTGGACCGCGAGAAACGTTTCGCCGTCTCGTCGTCGAACGCGAACTCGAGCCGGATCCTGACATACCCCGAGGCCACGAGAACCGGCAACGCGCCTAGGGCAAGCACAAGTCCCAGTTTCCATCCGTAGACAATGGCGAGAATCGAGCTTGCCAGCAGGTTCGCAACGTTGACTAAGAGAAGCGCCAGATTCATGGACACAAGCTCTGTCAAGCTCGTCGGCTCCGCGGACAGTCTCGACACCAGCGCGCCCGTCGAGTGCTCCGGCTGGTCAAAGAACAGCATATCCTGGCGCAGGGTGTCGTTGAAGAGCTCACCCCGATACCGCGTCATGACATGCTGCGCAACGACGTTGGACACCCATCCTGCCACCGCATAGGCCACAAAGTTCCCGCACGCGACCACAAAAAACATGAGGCTGAAAAAGTTGGCTTTGGACACGTCAATGGTCTCAAAGGCCTCCATGGTCTTGGCGAAGAGGACGGCGAGGGCGGGATACGTCACGCCACCAGCGATACAGGCAATGGCCACGACGAAGAACGCCCACCAGAGCATGGGGTTCTCGGCGAGAATCAACCAGAGGCCGTGGAAGAGGGAGTATGATTCTTCATCTTTGATTTCGAGAGGCCCGCCTGCGCTGGCGCTTGTTGAGACGGTCGTCAAAGGTCTGTCCAGGTCATCTCCATGAGCATCCACCTCGGGTCCTGAGCCTTCCTCGAGGGTACGAGAGCCCAGGTCCTGCGCCTTGACGAGACGCGCATATACTCCGTTTTGAGCAATCAGACTGTCGTGGCTGCCCTGCTCGATCACTTCACCCTTTGCCATGACAATGATATTGTCCGCGTCTCTGATCGTGCTCAGGCGGTGCGCAATGACGACCATGGTCCGCCCCTTTGCGACATTGTTCAACGCCAGCTGTACAATCTTCTCGGCCTTGGGGTCCAGAGCACTCGTGGCTTCGTCCAGCAGCAAGACCTTGGGGTCGGATATGATGCTTCTTGCAATCACGATGCGCTGCTTCTGGCCCCCTGACAAGGAGGCCCCGCGCTCGCCAATCACTGTGTCGTAACCCTGGGGCAGATCGGAGATGAAGTCGTGGGCAAACGCGGACTTGCAAGCGTTCTCTACGCGGGCACGTTTGTCTTCGTCTGGGATTGTGGAAAGGGGCGTGCCAGTCAAGCCGTCGACGATGTTCTGGTAGATTGTCCCACTGAAGAGGGTGGGCTCTTGCTGTACCAACCGGATGTTCGTCCGCAGCCACTGCAGATTGAGGTCCTTGATTTCTTGTCGATCGAGTGTAATGCTCCCTGCAGAAGGCGTGTACCATCGCTCCAGCAGGCCGAAGATGGTGCTCTTCCCGGAACCACTAGCGCCAACTAGAGCAGTGGTCTTGTCAGCGGGTATATCTAGATCCAGACCATGCAACACAGGTACATCCTTGCGGGTGGGATACGCAAACTTGACATCCCGTAGCTTGATGTCACCCTCGAACCCATCAATGGTGGCACCCTCGGGCGAAAGTGAGTCAATGTTTGATTTCCGGTCGATGATGGCAAAGATATCAGAGGCTGCGGCGGTAGCTTTCGAAATGGCGATTGTCTGTGGCGCGATCTGTGTCAACGCCTGGGCCGCGACCAGCACGGCGAAGATGACGGTGACGACGGTGCCCGGTTGGGTGATTTCGCCCTCGGAGTACATCCTCATGCCCTGCCAGAAGGCGAGGGCATAGCCCGCGAAGATGCAAAAGAACTCAACTGGGAAGAGGATGGCATAGATGAGGGACTTGACGGCACCGACCTGAGCCGCTTCTTCGAGGATGGCGTTGAACCGACGTGTGAGCTTGGGAAACGCCCAAAAGGCATGGGCTGTGCGGATTGTGCCAAATGCTTCCTCGGCAAGGGAGCCTGACTTGCCGTAGATGTCAAACATCCGATACTCCACGCCTGTGTCCCAGATGACACAAATGATTGTGACGACAATATTGACAGGGACAATGGCGATGATGATGAAGGTGAGCTTCCACTGCACGGCAAAGGCCACCACGAACGCGGCGACGAACTGCGAGATTGCTTGAATGGTGAGGCCAAGCTTCTCAGAGATGCCATTGTTGATGAGGTTGCCATTTGTGGTTACCTGCCCTGAGACGGAAGAGCTCGGTGAGTCAAAGAAGGGCACCTCTTGACGGAGGAGGGACGTGACGAAGGCGATGCGCAGTTCCTTTGTCGTCCGTATAGCGGTGAGGTTGATCAAGAAGGTCCAGATGTAGGTAGAGACGAATTTTCCGATGAAGAGGTAGATAAAGTAGAGGCTGCTCTCGTAATTAGTTTGTCTCTGCGGAATAAGATGTGACAAGGGGCAACACACCTGTGCTTGTCGACCTCACTACGATAGCCACTAGGCGACAGCTGGCCCGTGGCAAAGTCGTTGAAGACATTGATGAACTTCCCAAAGATGACGTCCATCAGTGGTAGGACTGTGCCCGAAAGAATCATAGAAAAGACGGCAATGATGTTCAGGATCCATCCTCGAGCGTCGTTGTAGGTGAAGACACGCTAATAACCCATGCTGTCAATGTGTGACCGGCGGTTTTGACCCTCCAGTCCCTCCTCGTGGGCGCCACTTACCAGAAAGAACTTGAAGCTCGAATCACTAGCCTTCACTTCTTCCTGCGCTGGCTCGCTCGCAGGACCAGGCGCCTTGTCCTCTGGCGAGGCGAGAGCTGTGGTCGACAGTGCTAGAGGTCCAGAGGCCTCGTTTCTCTCCTTTTCGCTCATCTCGTCAAAGCGTGGGATTGCATGGCAACGTAAAGGGAGCAATGTGGTACCTGGATCGAAATGGCCTCTTTAATCAACGGCGCGAGGATCAAAGTCGTCAACCGACACAGCCTGGACTCCTTCGCTTAAGATGCACGTAAGACACAATTTACCAAATCCGATCGCAATCAAGCTCCGCCTGGTTGCGCTAGGCCAAATCGAGATGCTTCAAAGCTTATGCCGCCGTGAAGGACATGGTTTTCACTGGTTCGAAAGCGAGCGTCGAGGTCATTGACCCCACACTCCACCCCCCAGTCGAGGCTAGCTTTGACCCTTTTTAACGGCTCGGTGTCCGCGGGCGTCCGCGAGTTCAGCGACGGCTAGGATAGAAGAAACGTAGGATGCACGCACTGCTCACACGCACATCATCACAAAGCTGCCTACAGCAAAAGACGCGGCCTGATAAAGGCTCCTCAACCAGCCTTGGCGACGATTACGCAAGCCAACCTTGAACCGTGCCCCTCATGCCGGTAGCCGCGTGGTGAGAGTTGAGTGAACGCCGGAGCAAGCACAGCCGCCTCGAGTTGAGCATTGAGAGGTGGCGCAGAGCCTGTTTGAACCGGCAAGCGACATTTGTCTCGTCAGGTAGAAAAGAGATATCATTCGCCTTTCGACTCTCGCGGCAAGGGGGACCTGTTTCAAGTCCTACGGCATCCCGTGGATACGCAGTCAGTACCCGACTTTGTGCGCCTCCACTGGCGTCTGTCTGATCGCTAGATTCGGGCTTGGTTGCGGATCCTTAGGAACGCGGCATGTGTACTGCACTTTAACTGACAAACAGCCCTACTGCATATTCCGAATGAGTGCTCCGGACGCTGCTGGCGGAGGAGCCCTTGGAGGGGGACGTGATGGTGCTTCCTTGTCCGCGGGCGCCGACGACCCCAATCGACGAGCGGTAGGTGCATGCGTTCTGGTGTCTTTGCCCTAGTACAGGGACGACTTGTGCCAGTCATGGGCTCGTGCTTGTAGATGCTGAGAGAGACCGTACTAACGCGTGCAGTGTGATCAATGCCGGATGCGAAAGGTACGTGCGTCTTGCAGGACGGCTAGTTACCATTGTCCAAGACACGAGAGCTGATGATAGTGACTCTTGCAAGATCCGTTGTGACAAGGACTATCCGTGCGCAAACTGTCGCACCGCCAAACGCCCATGTACATCGACAGGTCAGGGACAGCGACCAAAGGAGCCGAGACAACGAGTCCTCATCTCGTCGCAGTAGTACGCACCTCCACCACCCGGCACACCCCCTCATCTGCACTCTGTTGACATGGGAATCATAGTGAGAGAAAGATTGATCAGATTGAGTCCCGGCTAGGGACCATCGAGAGCCTGCTCAAGAACATCTCGTCCTCGGGCAGCAGCTCCGTCACCCATCACGCGTCGACCCCATCGTCGCACCCCACAGCGTCCTCTCAGGACAACTTCGAAGAATCCTCCGACGATGACTCCGTCGGTGGCGATGCGGGCTTTGCCTCGCAGACAGCTTTTGCGACCGAGTTCATTGAACATGCCGTGCAGCGCACATCCCTGCGTGAGGTGAACCCCAACGTCAACGCCGCCCTGAACAACCTTCGGCAGCTTGTCGAGGTGCAAAAGGGGAAGAGCATCAGTCATGGCCCGCGGTTCCCCCTCCAAAAGTCGCTTCCACCGGGAGGCGTCGTGAAGCTTCCCCTGCCGCCTCTTGATGTGGTCGTCGGTCTTCTGAAATCAGCAAAGCACTCGGCACCGTCTCTCTTCTCCTTGACCTGTAGCATCGTCGGGATACGCGACTTCTCGAACCTCTGTCGCAATGTCTATTTCCCCACGGACGACGTCAGCCCAGCAATGTGGGCGATTGTCAACTCGGGTCTGTACAACCTGTTCATGGAGGAGTACTCGCTAGCCGACGATGTGGCCAAGAGGGACATGTACCACGAGTATGGGCTCGTCGCGCAAGCAAACCAGGAGACGTTCCTGGCAAACCTGCCTTTGTTCCAGAGTGCCAAGGTTGAAAACGTGCAAGCGCTGGTGATCGGGGTAAGTCTGACAGTCGTCGTTGGCCCTCGCTCTTGTCTGATGCAAAGTAACTGTAGGCCCAATACGCAATTGACGTGTGTCGCCCCAGCGTAGCCTGGCACCTCAACTGCATGGCTGCCCTGCTCTGCCAGGCCGGTGGGTTCCATCGTGCCGAGGTGCTCGCCAACGACCCGCCCAAGGTCGCCCAGGTCAAGGCCATTGTCTTTTGGCAAGTGTACACCTGGGACAAGGCTCTCTCGCTCCGGCTTGGGAGGGCGAGTGTCATGAAGGACTATGATATCAGCATTCCGGAAGGGGCCAGCTATGAGGGCTTCAAGCATCTTGAAAAAAGTGATGCCCCCCAACTGTGGCTCACAGTCTCCAAGTTCCAGGGCAAGACGTTTGAAGACTTGTGCGTTTGGTCGAGACTGCCTAAGTATGCGCTGCTGACAACGGACAGATATTCGCCCGCTGCGCTCAAAGAATCCAGAGAAGAGCTATCCCATCGTGCACAGTCGCTGGCAGTGGATTGTCGTGGACTCTGGGAAGAAGTGCAAAAGTCACGCGACGAGACAATCACATATCTCCGGGCCATCAACACCTCGAAGCTCGTCGACATCTTCATCATAGGCGACGAGATCCAGTTCCTCTCCTTGCTCACCATGGTGTATCGCGCCATCCCTGCCCCGCCGGGGTCGCCGAGTCGCTTCAACAATGAGTGCCTCGAGACAGCGCGCAAGTGCATCACGGCGCATCAGACAGGCATGGGATTGCTGACGCACGGAGCTTATGTGAAGAGCATATACGTACACTGGAACCTGATGCTGACACCCTTTGCGCCCTTCTTCGTGCTCTTCTGCCACGTCATCGAATCATTGTCGAGCCACGATCTTGACCTTCTCCAGCAGTTCGTCGACTCAATCAATCGTCTTCGGGACGCCTCGGAGCAGGTCGAGAAGCTCTATCGCGTCTTCCAGGTCTACCGCGACGTGGCCATGGTCTACGTCGACGCCAAGTCGCAACAGCAGGAGGACCAGACCATGGTCCCCATTGGAGACGAGCTCGACATGTACCTCTCGCAGCTGGGCTTCATGCCAGGGCTAGACCAGAATATGGCGGCGTCCCACCCCTCCACGGGCACCCCCATGATGCAGACATCTGTGATGGGTGGACAGCAGACCCAAATGGCGGATTGGTTCTCCGGGAATCGAAACATGTTTGGCCTGATGGAGGAGGATCTGTCGCAGATGAATACGCTGGGCTACATGCCGTCCGAACACATGGCGCCTGGCGACCAGCAGATGTAGAATGTCGTTTATCGGAGTCTTGGGAACCACCCTCCATGTTCAGTCTGTCGGGTATCGCGGATCGTAGACCTCGTAGCCTTCATCTTCCGTATCGCTCTCCAACGGCTCGGCGTTAACCAGTGATGGCCGATTATCCACCACCACCTTGGGGACCTCGGGAGTTCCCTCTATCTTCGTAAAGGCGCTCTTGAAACCACTCTTCTTGAACCCGCCTTTCTTTACCGTCCCCTCGGTGGCCGGCACCACCTTGACCATGCCGTCCGCCTTTGCCTCGGCCTTCCTCGCTCTTTCGACGGCGGCGGGATCACGCACCATGGCCTTCATGTCCTTCAGTCGCTGCTTGTGGGAGTGGTCATAGCTCGAGAGGTGGGCTTCGTAGTCGTTCATGCGCGAGTAGCCTTTGTTGCAGAGACTGCAGTGGAACGCCTGTCGCGCTTCGCGCGCCGACGACGTTGCGGCCGCTGGCAGAGTCTGGTGTCGCTGTGTCATTGAAGTTAGCCTTGCACAATGGAAGAATTCCGTGGCGGCTTACAGGTGGCATGGCGCTGATGTTGATGGTGGAGTGAAGCTCTGAAGCTCGGGGACATCAAATTGGGGTATCGTGGTTGGCTGCTCGGGCCAACATGGTGCACGGTACCTGGATTACCCCGGACCAGCATTTGGAGACGTCACCAATCGCCCGGTGACGACCGGACTCAACACCGACATTCTCCCCTTCATGTCCCACTGGGATCCTCCTCAGTACGCAAGGGTAGCTCAGACAGCTACAGCGTACATTGACGCCATGTCCGACCGACGCGACTCGCTGTCGACCAATGTGTCGCTATTACAGCTCGACCCATCGCCCATAGATTCCCCCGAAGTCGAGCGCCCAGTTCCACTGCTTGAAGATGAATCCTCTGAAGACCTAGAGAGCTCGAGCGCCTCACTACCCTCGAAAGGCTCAGCTTCAGCCCCTGGCCTTAGTGGCTCAGGACGTGGCTCCATCTACTACCGTACGTCTTCCTTCTGGGCGCCCAGTTCACAGCGACTGACAAGAACAGTGACACGCGTACAAAAGTACTCGTCGTATGCGATGAACACCTTCTTTGCCCTCCATATTACAAATGTCTCGATTCTCCCAGCGATAACAGGGTCCGCCGACGCCTCGGAGACATACCTCCTCATGACGCGCGAAATCTACCAGACCGCAATCACGGAGCCGCTCCTTGTCGCCCTACCTGCGATCCTACACATCGGTTCCGGCATAGCATTGCGTCTGGTACGCAGATCGCAGAACGTGCAACGATACGGGACGACAACCCCAGGCTTCTGGGCCGTGGGAAGCCACAGGAAACGCATGAGCCCCTGGCCAGAGATGAGCTACATCTCATTATCAGGGTACGCCTTGAGCTTCTTCTACTCGGCGCACGTGCTTGTGAACCGCATCCTGCCGCTGGCCGTGGAGGGCGACAGCTCAAATATTGGACTCGCGTACGTCGCACATGGTTTTGCCAGAAGTCCCTGGATATCAGGTATTGGCTACGCCGGCCTGATCGGCTTGAGCGCGGGCCACATTGTCTGGGGCTCGGCCAAGTGGCTGAATCTCGCACCCTCCACCCGGGGTTGGTTACAGAGGCGGAATGGAATAGAGGCGTCGGCTGTTGTAGACAAGAAGACCCGCAAGGAGAGGCGGCGCAAGTGGCTCGCTGTGCAAGGCGTGGCGGCGCTTGTAGCTGGCCTCTGGGCTGTCGGGGGCCTGGGTGTTGTTGCCAGAGCGGGCGCCAGCGATGGTTGGATTGGGAAACTGTACGATGGCATGTTCATGAGGATCGGTGTGTGAGCTGTGGAATACCCATGCATTGTGATGGCTTCAGGGTGTCGCCTATGGATTACGTCTTGTATATACGAGGTGCAGGGCAGAATCTAATCCTGTAAATTTTCATGCAAGGAACGCTGGCCTGTCTCATACCAGCTTTGGTCGACTGTTGGGGTGACCTTGTGCAAGATAATGGCATTTCCCAGCCAGCCTTAACTAGGAGCGCCTGCGAAACTTCCACTCGAGCAATAGGTGTAGGGCACAGTTTGGTGTATCACGCTAGAAATGAAGCAAGGTGGTGTATCAAATGCAAAGGAAACGTCAAGACCAGGCATGCTGTAATGTCGGTAAAGCAAGGGGTTGATGGCTCGCGATAAAACGGGCATGCAGAAAGGGTGGCGGTCCTAATACCTCCCATCGCTAGCCTTACCGCAAACCTTGGATGTGGTTCATGACAAACCCATATCCGCCACTTCTTTTTTATGTGCTGCTCTTTTCTTCACCACCTCTCTGACGCACTTTCAAAGCGGGCAACGGCCGTCCAACTACTGCGACCGCAACGCCCGCCAACCCAGTGCGATGCATCTTAAACGTCGTCGCTCTAGCTCAAGCCATGAACCCAGCAGCGCTCCCGGTGCCACAGCCAGCTCCACGCAGCAGCAGCAGCAGCGAAAACGCGCCCGTCCCTACTACGAGCCGCCTTTGCATGATTTGATTTCGCGGCTCCCGGCCGAACTCCTCGTCAGAATACTCTCCAACCTCCCCGAATCGACACTCATTTCCATCGCGCCGGTCTCCAAGCTCTTCCACCGCGTCACGAGCGATGCGCACTTATGGCGGGGACACTACTATCGACGCTTCATCCTCCCACGCGCGCACTTGATTCCTGGCTTTCGCAAAAGTCCGACAGCTGTTACGACGGTATCGACGAGTCCGAGAAAGAAGAGCGGGGGCAAAGAGCAGGAGAACGTGGACTGGAAGAGTGCGTACAAGTTACTGCATAATTGGGCACGGGGGCGCTGCGAAGTGGACGAACTTGAGCTTCACCAGCAGCCGAATACAGGGAAGACGCTAGTCAAGGTTGTCGAGGGTCTGGCCATCACAGCGGATGCGGCGTCTGGGCTAATTATATGGGATCTGCGAACACGTCTACCGGTTGCACGAACGAAACTAGGCAACGATGCACGACCAATGTGTCTGGCTGTGGACGAGGAGGCATTGTCGGAGGGGGAAGTCGGCATCGCCGTGGGTTTTGGTGATGGTACATTGGGTGTGTGGAGGACGGACCTGGAACGAAACTGCCTTGTACTCAAGTGTCGGACGACGGACAAGAAATGCTGCGGGATAGAAGGGGCGGCATATTGCCATCCTTTCATCCTGGCAGCGTCGGGAAAGGGACAGATCTTTCTGTACACGCTCGACCATTTAAAGCGCCACCAGCCTCACCTACTGCGGTCACTGAGGTCGCAGACGGTCCGATCGCCAACGGCTTTGTCCATGCGGCGCGTCGGGGTGTCAGTGGTGGCATCGATTGCATATACGATCGAGTCCATTGACGGTTGGGCCATTGGGGTTCAGGATCTGGATATCATGTCTAGGCCAGGGCATATCCTACCCGAAGTTGTCCACTCCAGGGTTGGGCACAGTCCGCCAAGCGGGATAGCAGGCAGGCCCGGGGGCCTGTGCTATAGCCACCCTTACCTCCTGGCAACCTTGCCGGACAACACGCTCTTGTTGCATCTGTGCACCGCAACAGCCGCAAAGCTCACAATCAGCCCGGGCATCCGGCTATGGGGACACACCTCCGGCATATCCGACGCCGAAATCACCCCCCGGGGCAAGGCTGTGAGCGTCAGTGCCAAAGGCGACGAGATTAGGGTCTGGGAGCTGGAGGGCCGGCTGGGTGGCCGCAGCATTGAGGTCCGCCCACGATTGCCGGATAAAGAAGCAGCAACAGGTTCAGTCGGAGTGCTGGACCAGGAGATGAAGAACAAGGTCGGCTTTGACGAGGAGATGGTGATTGTGCTGAAGGAGCAGAGCGATGGACGCGAAAGCCTCATGGTCTACGACTTCAGATGAGGTCATCTCCGTCCGCGGAAGGGGGTCGACATAACATCCAAACCAACACGGCACTTGGGGAGGTACATGGAAGACAAGTAGGGGTACAAACAGGGAGAGGGACGTGGCCCTGAAACTCAAACATGCCCTACGAGAACAACGACAGACTCCGGACCGCTGGTAAACATCAATGTGCAGGGGATCCTCGGGTAGAAGCTAGCCACGACCGCAGGTGCGCGGCCAGTGTGAATCTCCACGAGTAGCCAAAGGTTTTGAATCTGGCCTCATCGGCCCTATTCCTGACGCACTGGCGTTGACAGGGTCCTCTCGCGAAGAAAGCACATGCCAATATCCAAGTGGCCTCTCGCCAGATGCGATGGGCTGCTTGGTAATGGATGGCCATGGGCTCCAGACCATTCTTCGCTACCGATGAATTGGAGACGACTTAGCCCCTTGAGTCATCGCTTGATAGACCTCGTTTGGCCGGGCTCTCTGAGCTTTTGGAGTTCCGCGATGCTCAGAGTGGCATATCAATCCAGGGCGGACAGGCTACGCTGTTTATTCAAGGCTTAAGGCAGAAGACATCCTGGCCACCCAGGCCACGGCTCAGCGTTCCGAGGAGTTTCCAGCGCCGACAGTTGATCACCACTATTAGTTTTGCTGGGAAAGCATACATCGGACTCGGCCATATACCGACTTTCTGACTTCAGGTGGTCAGTGATGGTGCCTGCACTGCGTCTGAAACTCTACGCTCTGCGTGTTCCTTTCCGAAGCCTAGCAAGATAACCTAGTGCATTCGTCGCGGTGGATAGCACAAGGTTGATAGCAACTGGTACTATCCGGCTGCTACTCCCTCTCCAGAACCAGTTGAGACCCAAGAGGACGGCCGGAGCGGGAATGACAGGATGAAACATTCAATGAGAGACTGAAATCCGGTATTGGGTTTTTTTATCCGAGAACAGGGACGTTTTTCACCTCACCCAATGTCCGCTGAGCAAATGTCCTGCTGGGAGACATACCATTTTGCCCAGCAAGGGACATGGACTTCAAGTGCGAGCTTGCCACTCGACCCTTTGGCTCGGAATGGTCAAGCGCTATTCGGGGCAATTGAGTCGGAGGATTTGTGTGAACACACGTGGCACTGCTACCGCGCTCAGTCTGGTAATGTGGGAGTGGACTTTCCATTGGGTATTTCAGGGTCTGTGATCTCGGGTTGACCGTTGACACCTGGACACCCGGAGGCACCGAAGTGAGGCAGAGAGTCGACCTATGTCTTATGCTGCCAATTGGCACAGACAATGCGGAAATGACAAGATCACCAAATGATATGGAATGTTCGCTCCATGTAGACACTGCATTTTCTGTTATTCTTCCCGCGATGCGAACCTTATCGGCCATAAATGAGTAAAACCAATCCAACAGCTGTCGAGTGCCCTAATCGTGTCACGCATCCATGTGAAACATGATCATCAAGTGGAAGGAGGAAGAACAGCCCGGGTTCAAGTGTTTTCTACTTTTAGCGATGCATCTACCAGCTCAATCTACTTGTATCGAAATGAAAGAAAACCTTTCAGATATAGGTTTGACTCTGTGCCGCGCCGAAGCGATTTGCTACACTAGCCATTCATCTTACACCAATTCACCGCGACTACTACCCAAGACAAGGCTACCAAAGTAACAGCCTCAGTCCGTCCAACTATGGGATCGGCATTTCGACTGAAGCAATATATGGCCTGGCTGTAAATAGCCTCCACAATTGACAGCTTAGATGACGCTCACAATGATATTGAGCCATGCGTGCCTTTATTACTTTGAGCATAATGTTTGCACACGTCAACGATGCGTGAGCGGTCTACAACTCAGTCCCACGGTTGCCAACGGCTTACAACGGCACGTCCCTTACGGAGTACCGATAAGGCAGTCCAACCGCGGGGTCGCTACAGAATCTCGCGATCGTGCATGTGACAATGTATTCTGGTCCTCCTGGAGTCTTATCGTGACAATGAGACGTCTCCGGCAAGTTGCGCACATTCTCAAGATGCATTTCCGTGAAGAACCCCCAAAGGTGGTAGGTAGTCCATGGTGGCGAACATGGCGCTGATGTCTCAAAACCATTGTCATATGACCGCGCATGGCGGCAGATGACGCTATCACACCGTCGCATCCTGGAGCGACACGTGTGACCCGATAAGCCACAGCCCTGACAGAAATAAGTCACAGTCTCTCTCGAGACCGTCTTTCACAAACCCCTTCCAGCTACGTAGTCGCGGACTTTATTCGGTGGTTACATTTGACGGCTGCTTACCCTGGCTGCGTACACATTTGACATCTCAGTGTGCATTTCAGTGCATCTCTGTGCATCTCGGATGGTGGATTCACTGATCCTCCAGTGGCTGACGGATAGACGGTGCGGGAGGGCTCCACACCCAATCCCGCCGGCGTCCAAGACACGCCAATGTGCGACTTGCCTCGTCTGCGTGAGCAATTCTGATCCAGTCACAAGATCTCAGCCGACGAGACTCGCCAATTGCCTCCGTACCCATCTAGACTACTGCATTGACTTGCAAGCTCGACAATACCAAGAAGTTGACGGCCACCTCGCGAGGAGGCGCGAATCCAAGTGTCATATCTCCCTCCGTCATTGACACTACAAACCCCTGTCTGACGTGCCCACAGCCCGCTCATCATTGGCTGCATCGGGTCGGTCAAGGAGATGGGGCCAAGCCCATTGAGGGGGGACCCTGTGACTCACACGCACGCGCCTAGAACCCCTCTTCGCGACGCAGAGGCGTTCCCAGGCAGAAGGGGCTGACCAAGAACGGGACGGACAAAGGAGTGTCATGCGTCGCATTGGATGGTCAATCCACGGTGGTGGCCTCTCCGTGCCACTATCTCCGGCGCGCGCGCTCTTCCGTGCCATCATATCTGAGTGTCCCGAATGTCTGCGTGCGTGTCTTTCGACAAACGAGCCCGAGCGAAGCGCTGAGGTCATCTCCTGGCTGTTGCTGCGCTTGCCTGTTGGTAAACTGGTCCCGACTGAGACCCGGGCACATTTCTATGTCTTCCGATTGGGCATCAGCGCGATGAGCGTTTCGGGCATCGATAGGATAGGACTGAAGCGTGCCAGTCGCGCGCTCGTGGGCGTGGGATGAAAAAAGAGGTGTGTGTACGAGTCCTCAATGTGAGGGTGAAAGCCCCTCCTTTTTCAGCGCAATGCTCTCCCCCCTCAACCGGCGTCGCAAGTTACAAGTAGGACTTAATTCTTACCAGAAAAGAGCATTGATGTTCGAAAGTACGTAGTTGAGCATGTCCTGCTTGAGCGTACAATTTTCCCGGAATAAATTGAACCTCGGGAGGCTTGACGATCTCCAGGGCAACTGGTGGGCAGACTCGGAACATGGCCGTGGACTTGTCCCCTACTTTGTCGTGAGGCTCCCTCACCCCACGGTGCTGTGTAGCCCGAGAGGGGCAACGCAAGGGGATCAGCATGTTTGTTACCTAGGCGCCAGACGCGGTGGGAATTGTTGACAACCATAATCGATACGTGCGGACTGGTGGTCACAGGCCTCCGCCTGGACGAAAGCCGCAAACAATATCGAAGAGGGGTGTCGGCAATGGGCGCGTCGAGACTACATCTGGAGCATCTCCTCCTCTTCCCGTACCCGAACAAACATCGCCATAACCAGCGCATCCTGAAGTATTGCGTACGTGGCAGTACAGACGACGTTTCCTCGCGATGCTGCAGCGTCCAGGATCGTGAGGCCCTTATGTCAGGTACCCAGGTTCCAGCCGTGTCCAGAGCCAGGTGGACGGCCCTTCGGGCAGCGTTTCATCGATTGTTCATGCAGCCCCAGCCATTGACCACTAATGCGTCGTCAATGAAAGCCCCAGCCATTGGCACGCCCATGCGGCAGGCCCAGTCGTGTACTGTTTCAATGAGTCAAAGCCTAAGATCTTTGTATGAGGACTGGAGCCGTGGATAGCGCCATACGTGTAGAGAGCCAATGCATCTGATAAAGCAGGCCAATTGGGGGCGACGAGAACCCAATTGATAAACAGAACCATCTGACTATATCACGGGACCCGAGTGCCCTAATTTGATTATCGAGAATGGGGGTTGATGAGAGTGTGTAGGTGGCAGGTGTTCATGTTATTAGTAGTTCAGCTGTCGCTAGTGGCAGGCGCATTGAGTTTCAGGGGTGAAGAGCGCTGTGGTGGTTCTATTTTGGCGCCCCGGACAGAAAGCGCATGCTGTGACCCTCGTGAGCAGAGGGGGGGGGTGCCTCTATCAGACTCTGTAAAGGTACATCCAGCATATGTAAGGTGACATTCTTCTTTCCTGCGAGCAGCAAACAAGGGATCAAAACCCTTCGCTCTTACCTTAAAGCTTAAAGTGTTGAGATGTTCACTGCAGAGTCAAATGGAATAAATAAAATTAACAAGATCTATGGTGCATGTTCTTTCCTCGTTTCTGCCTCATCATCGCCTCCATGTTCTCACGGTATCATCACAAGGCAGCCTTACACTCCAGTCATTCGCCCGCCTCGCCAACACATTCGGGTCATCTGGAATCCCCCGAACTGATGTGTCCGTGGCCTATCTTGCGGCAGACGTGACTGAACTCCGCAGGGCCGGGGCCACCCCCAGAACAGATACTCATTCGGCAACACTGGCGCTGCGCGCACGCCCATGTCTGCGCTTCGCCCTGACCGCCGGACGCACACATATCAACGGCCATTGCCCATCATCTCCTCTCCCCTCTGTCGTCTTCTTCAACACCGCACTTCCTAGCACGCCCGTCATCTGTGTGGGTACGACTTGTCGGTAAAGCCCTGGTTTACTGGAGAACAACCTCCATCCGTGAGAGGGGTTCACAAGCGCACCTATTCGTCCGTCGCCTCATGAAAAGACAAGGACCTTCTGCTTTCCAGCTGCCTACGTCGTGTCCCAATTGATTGCACTTTCCAAGTCAGCGATCAAATACTCGTCAGCCTCTGCTGCCTGGAGGTACAACAAGAGAACCAGTCACCGCGCCACCGTACGCCTCAGCCTGTGCTCACTCGTGGTTACCGTAGTGAAAGAGTCATCGGCAGCCTGGCCCTGGAGGCACCCGCCAATAACGGAACTGCTGGCCGCCGGATTCTGGAATCAACAACGATTTACCGCTGCCCAGAATTTCTATAAGTTCAGAACACCCACCAAAGAGTGCAATCTGGTTGAGTCGACCATTATTCGCCACAGCAGCGCCTGCGCCACAGAATCACACACGTACGTCTGCCTAACGTCAACCACACGGCTAGACTCGCACCAAGCCGGGTTAGCTGGGAACAGAGCAACTACACCACCACTCACAGCCTTTCACCCAGGGACAATAGCTTCCGGTACTCCCATTGACGAATCGCGTTGGCTCATTGACTGACAACGGGATAATCAGTCCGTCATTCATCTGGACTCATCGACCATTCGTCAATTGGTGAATGATTTGGAAGTGAATGGCTTTGGATTTCTTGCTTCGCCCCCTAGGTCATCCAGTTGCTTCCCTCATCTTCTGTCATATTCCGTCGCAGCTTGCCGCAGTTTTGCACAACCGAGCCTGAGCTCGTCACTGCACCCAAGCACAATCGCAATTGCATTTTGGAGAAGATCGAGTTTGGAAGTACCATTTCTTTTAATCCCGAACCCCGACAGGCATTGTCGCCACCCGTGCCAGCGCATATGACACACCAGTCATCACCGCCTGGAATCATCCACACCATGGCTGACAAACCGTCACCAATGCCTGCTCCAAAGGGATCACAAGGCACTATGCTGCCGCCTACGAGACGACCATCTTCTTTTTCTTCTTCTTCACAACCTACCTCTACCTCTGCCCCGACCATTTCTTCTTCCTCACATACTCGTGCCACAATTCAGCCTTACCCTTTTGTTGCGTCTCTGGCGTCGTACGGCGACAATATGGCATCCCAATCATACGCGCAAACGCCACCATTTGCAGCTGCAAACGCAGCTGCCGCATCACCAGGCAAAGCCACACAAACACAGGGCAAAATGGATCTCAACACGCTCATGTCACCGCCCGACCAGGTGATGGACAATTTCCCCCAGGAAGGACAGAACACAATGGGCCCTCTTTTCGCCCCCGCGAACGTCAAATCTTCGTCTCAACCGCTACCCATGTCGCCTCCACACTCGCCAGTACACAGAACACTCGATCCCCCAAGGTCACCTCCTCGTGCAGACTCGATGCGTCCTCCGCCTCAAGTGCTGCGACGTTCTCAGAATTTCATGTACGATCTGGAGCATACCCATCGCCAGGCTATTGAGCAACACCGACGAGAGCATCCTTTGGAATCAGATCTCAGTGGGCCCAGCGATCACGACTACCTGCTCACGCTATCTTTCCGGTCTAAGATTATGGATCGCTACCGTGAGAACCCACGTAATTGGCTTCTGAAGAACCTGGCGCAGGTCAGGCACGACAATAGCCTCATTGCCCAGCGCTACCCCAGCATCATGCCAGCGAGGCCCCCGATCAACAACAACACGACGGTACCGCCTAGGGCTGCGCGGGGACCACGAGCAGACAGGGTCACCAAGCCATCGGCAGGCCCACGTGCGATCCGGACAGCTGGTGGCCCCACCCGCACAAGCCCCGGCCCCAGCAAGCGATCAACTTCGCGCGCTAGCGCCACGCCCGAGCCTTCGCGCAGAACAGTCGCGCCGAACCGCGAGGACAAGGATTTCGAGTCGATACCCGACCTTTGTCCAGATCCGTGGGAGACCCTATCGGGCGGCAACGCGCTCAAGGTGGAATGGAAGGGCCAGCCCCTTGACCTGTCCGCCGATCCCCACGCCCACCTCTTGCATCCCGCTGAGCTGGCTCTCGCAAGCAATCTGCGACTAGACTGCGCGACCTATCTCACCAGCAAGCGCCGCATCTTTGAGCGGCGTCTGGCCTGCATCAAGCAGCCCAAGGAGTTCCGCAAGACAGATGCGCAGCAGGCGTGCAAGATTGACGTGAACAAAGCCTCGAAGCTTTGGCAGGCATTCGATAAGGTCGGCTGGCTAGAGGAGCACTGGATGGACAAACATCTCGGTAAACCCTAACGGATACCACTGGCATTCCATCACAACTTTGGATGGATGGACAAACAAACATGACCTTACGACTACCTATGGCGCACTTCAACATGCACTACTCATTTTCTCTGTCTTTCTTTTGCCTTTCATGGTTATCAGTATCTTTGCGCATCAGCGAGCGGTTTTGCATTTCCGACATGGTCACGAGCACATACACACACGATACGGCATCATACAACAATCAGCATAAGGAAGGGATCTTCTTCTTCAACGATACCCGGAGTGCAGAACAGCCCATTGAACTCCACTCTATTCCACACCTTGACAACGGCGTTTTATTCATTTTCACTCGAGGTTCGCACGATTTGTGTAGGACGGGCATGAGAGGCGTTTTGTCCTGGTTTTTCTTGGGGGCTCAGGAGATGAGTTTGTGGACGGGTAAATGGCCTGTATGTCCAGTTTGGATTACTATGTCAGGTAGCCTAGATAGCTGAAGATGACTGAGCGCGTCCCACTCACAGTTGGACAAGGTTTTTTCTTTACAGCTATTTCTCATTTTCCACGACTGAGCTCTCTGTGCGGCCCGTTGTGCTTGATAGATCTTGACGAGGTTCGCGACTGCGCCCGCAGTGCGCACACAATCAAGGCCAAGCCTACCCAGCCAGGCGAACCATCCTCCAAGGCGGAGGAATGCTGCGGGAGGGAAAAAGAGGAAAGCGACCCGATCACACATCTGCGGCCCGCTTTCAGCCCTACGGTGATCGGCCCAGGGTCCCTCGATAGCTAGCGAGGGTCCAGGGGGGAGTGCATTCTGTGCCGATGCAGTTCTTGCAGCGGCGGGAGCGGGGTGTGCGGTGAGCGCGGGCACGGGGTGGGACGGTGAGGAGGCTTTTATTAATGACGGGGCTGATGATGCCGAGTGCTTCAGCCACAATCATGGGTAGGACAGGTTACCCGGTAATAAGTATTAATGGACTACTGTAGTAATAAGTCTCTGGGTATATTAGTTGCACTCTAGAACCATGACACCATTGCTTGCAATCCTGACGATCCAATTGAATTCATTTTACTTGATTGAAACGCTACATAGTCCATCCATGATCTTACAAACCAGCAGCGAGAGTGTATCCTCCATCGACAGCCACGTTCTGCCCGTTGAGGTACTGATTCGCAGCAAAGAAGAGCACAGTCTGGGCCATGTCCTCGTCGCGGCCGGGGCGGCGCGCAGGCACCTTCTCGGCGTACTTTTCAGCCGGGATGTGACTCTTCTGGTCCTCGTCGCTGTCTTTTGCGGTCATCTCCGAGGGGAAGACGCCAGGCGCCAGGCTGTTGATGCGGATCTTGAGGCCGTTGGAGACGACCTCAGAGGCCAGCATGCGCGAGACGTGAATGGCGGCGCCCTTGGAGGCGTTGTAGGCAAAGTGGTGCTGGGCGCCCTTGATCATGCCGGAGATGGAGGTGATGTTGATAATGGTGGACGACCAGCCCTTGTGGGTCTGGGTGCTCTTCTCGAGCAGAGGCAAAAAGGCGGTGGCGGTAAAGTAGACACCGGTGACGTTTGTGTTGTAGGTGCTGTTCCAGTCGTCAAAGGTGGCGCTCTCGGGGTCGAAGAGGTTTGTGCGCATCTCAGCGGCGTCCTTGGCCTCGGTCTGGAACGAGGCGCTCGAGATGCCGGCGTTGTTGACGAGGATGCAGAGGCACTTTTCCTTTTGGGAAAAGTCCTCGTACAGCTTCTGAACGCCCTGCTTGGTGCCGACGTCGCCGACAATGGGAATGATCTCGCCGGCAATGTTCTTGCCGTACGTCTCGGCGACGTTGTCGAGCTTCTCCTGGGTGCGGCCCGTAATGTAGACCTTGGCGCCGTTGCCGGCGAGGGCTTGGGTGGCCATCAGGCCAATGCCGGAGCCGCCGCCTGTCACGAGTGCAACCTTGCCATGGAGGTTGAACAGGTTGTCACGGGTGAAGATGCTGTTGTCCTTCTTGTCTTGAGACGACATGTTGGCGGGCGTAGACGAGAAAGCGTGCGAAGGAATGGGTTGTGTGCAGGGAGTAGCGTGTGGCCGTGCAATTGATACACTTGTCAGGATCGGGGCAGTAGATGCTCGAGTAAATTTGCTAGTATGGCGGGTGGCAGTGAGGAGGAAACGTCGTGAGAGCATGGTGGCAGCACGGTGAGTTTTATCGGATGGCAAGCTTGTATTCGAGCCTGCCGTGTTAGATCATAGAAGAGGGGTCGCACGTCTTTGTGCCTTTGCAAAACGGGTAGGAATGACATGATGTGTGTCTGACTACACGTCGAGGCGCGATCGTTACGCTGTGAGATCGCGATGACGGCGTGATGGTGAAGGTGAGATGAAATGATGAGGTCAGAATGGCTGCTCTGCCGTTGCCTCAGCAGTGACGAAAGCCGGAGCGCCTCTCCATTGTGGATGTGGGCGGACCGTTCGCTCCGTCTGGTGGTTCCTGACGTATAAGCACGTAGGGTCCATCAAGGATGTCTCCAAGCTTACATGACCTTGAGAATCTGAGATCTGTTTCGGGTATAAGCATTGGCGTCAACTAGAGTTCATGTCGATTTGGTCAAGGACCACGAGTCGCGTTCAATCCCGCACCTTACTGTCTGACGCTAAATCACAGCTATTAGTGCAACGACTTATTTTCCTTGTTGGTCCTTGGCTTTTACATGCAAGGTTGAACATACCGGCATACTCTTTTTCAATTTTATTTCAATATCACGCCGTCAAAGTCTCATTTGACTCAACCCGATGCAAACTGAAGTGCATCTCTCGTGCAGGGTAATTCAATATACTGACTAAGTTCAACGTTACGACGCCAGCGGCCAAAACCAAATTCTCGCCGGACGTGCTGCTTTGCGTAGGACCCGAAAGACCTAGCCGCACAACCATCTTCATTCTTTACGGTTGAGGGAGCTAAGAATTACTTATCTTCGTTCTTTGCAACCGGTGCGCGTTGTTTAGGTAGCTTCAAATCCCATATTATCACGTGATCGTCCTATCTCAGCCAAAGCCCCAAATGCCAACTCACCGTCTCATACCTTAATAAACACCTCGATGACTTTTGCTTACGGCCACTTCTTGCCAACTCTCCCACCTTGAATTCTCGGCAGAGAGTCACTCTTCACGATGGACGTTCCACCGCACCGCCCCGAGCTCATCGAGAAGACACCCGAGTACCTCGAGACCATCACGAGCCTCGCGCACCCAGAGCGCGTGCTCAACAAGAGGGGGTACCTAACCGTGCAGCTGACGAGCTACGATCTCGAGTGCAAGAAGCGATGCTCGCACTGTTCTAAAGGTGTGGCGAGGGAAAAGCTTGAGGCGCCGCGTGATGCATGCTGACCTATCTGTACCTAGTTCTCAAGAAAAAGACCAAGATACGCAGGAGCTGGAGCTGGGAAATGAGGCATGGTGAGGATGCCTCTTCTGGCGGGGTGTCGTTGGACAGCAAGGCCAAGGACCTTTGCAGGTATCACACCGGAGCGGTGCGAGCCAAGGTACGAGGATGAAATTCTAGGCCACAACGGAGCACGTTACTGACTGGCTCTAGCACTGGACGTGCTGTGGTGGTTTCGTTGCCGTACCAGGCTGCGTCGAGGCTGCGCAGCACATGCCTCGCGTCTACGCGCACAACGAGCTGGAGCTCGATTGGCAGCTTCACCCCACGCCTTGCCCATCGCCTACCACACAGGGCCACCGTCGTGGCGGTAGATTCACCGCGATCAAGCCCGTCGACGCTGTGGCCATTGATTGTGAAATGGGTACGTCCGAGCACGGCGACTCGGAGCTCATCCGGCTGACGGTTATCGACTACTTCACCGGCCAGGTGCTGCTGGACAAGCTCGTGTGGCCCGACTGCCGCATGCAGCACTTCAACACCCGGTTCTCCGGCATCACGCGCCAGATGATGAACGACGCGCGGCGGCGGCGCACCTGTCTGTTTGGCAGGACGAGTGCGCGGGCGGAGATGTGGAAGTTTATCGGGCCGGACACGGTCGTGGTAGGCCATGGGTCGAACAATGATTTCACCTCCCTTCGCTGGATCCATCCACGCATCGTGGACACGTTTCTGATCGAGGAGTCGTTCGCCAGACTGGAGAGGGCCAAGTTTGAGGCCGCCAGGGCGGAGATGAAGGAGGAGAGGGCGGCCCTGATGGAACGTGGCGAACCATGGGACCATCTGGAGCAGCCGCCCGAGGTTCAGGGATCGTCGCTCAAGGCACTGGCGGATACGCGCCTCCAGCGCAAGATCCAGAGGGCGGGGCGGGGCCACGACAGTTTGGAGGATGCCTTGGCTTGCAGGGACCTTCTGCACTGGCATGTTGTGAACCGTCTGGATCGGGAGTCCAAGCCGGACCCTTTCCAGTTGGCGATTGACGAACTTGCTATTGCCTAGCGAGGTCACTCACTGGTAGCTGGGTGCGATTTGAGATTTGCCCAATTCTATGGGCGCGGAACTTTACCGATGGAGGGCGTCGGCCACGCCTTTCGAGCAGGGTGGGATGCTCTGGGGTTGCGGAGGCGTTTACGTGCATGGAGGCATGGAATCGTGGGGGATGTCTGGGGCGTCGTGAGGAGATGCGAATGGACGAACGTTGTGCTTCACGAGAGCGCACAACGTCAGCGCTTTGCTTTCCTTGGGCGACAACTAGTACACAATCATACTACTCTTGCAGGTTTTGGGAGCAGGCAAGGCCTGGCAAGTGAGTTTCGTGCGGTGGAACAGTGAGACGCTGACCATCGCCAACGATACAGGGCAGCACGAGCGGCAGCGGCGTCTAATAGGGAATACTATCTAATGCTGGGATCCTTGGTCTCGTGTGCCAACTAGTGCAGTCCTTGCTGCATGATCTTGTCTTGTCGGCTCACCTTTAGCCGGGTATAAATGGATGAGCAGTTGCTGCGGCTTGCTGCACAGTGTTGACTTGTCAACGACATGGATATCCACACGGGCCCAGTGGCTGTCCTTACACCATGGATTGCACTGTCCTTCTGAGGACTACGTTGGCTAATACTGCTCATGTTCAGATACGCATCGTCTGCCACATCCCCGGGTACGCGTACTTGGACGCCCGCAACAGACCCGGACAGAGCAGACGGACGGCACGGCACCCCCGCCTCCGGACCAGGATCAATCTATTGTAGCTTAAAAGCTGATCCGGGGTAATCCGGGGATTTGGTCTGTGGAGAATGAATGGTTGGGTCAAGGAAGGAGACGCGGAGGAGAGGGACAGACAGGAGAAAAGTGGGCAAAACCACCACCAGACAGACAGACTGGATTCCAAGGACATTCTCGTGATGCCTCACCAAAACACACGGATGAAGTCGCGTGTGGGTCGTCCCGCCGGCAGACAAGATCGGAGCTCCGAAGACGTATGCTCGGAAGCCGACGTGTAGAGCGCGGTCGTCACAGCTTAGCCGAGTGTGCCAAGGGGGACGTGCCGTCGGTCGGTCAGCTGTGCGATGGGGGAAATCTCCTGTTTCGGGGGAGGAGGCAGCCAACGGCGATGTGGGGACGCACGCAGTTGCGCAGAGACCAGAGATGGAAAGTCGGCGCGTACTACTAGGAACCGACAATGAGGTTGGAGGTTGGTCTGTTGGTAACCATCTATCTGCCGCACGGGTGCTGCTCCGTAATGCTCAGGTAATGAGACTGGCGAGGCCACAGACTCGCAGTCGAAGCTGGTCTCCATCGACATTTAAGCTTATATACAAGGTCGGAAACATTGGTGGTCTCCCTCCGTCGTACGCGTACAGACTACGGGTACGGACTACGGTCGCCAGAGGCCTCGACTCGATGTGCTGGGCCCGCGCAAGGTCCGGGCAGGGGTCTCTGGGGAGGGCGGGGGAACCGGGGCGCCACTCATGTGGGAGTGCGGATTCTTCGGTCAAAGGCCGAAAGTCTGAAGGCGGGAACTTGAATGGTGATAGGCGGAATCAGAATGAGGCGTCCCGAGGCCGGTACTGGCACCGGCATGCGGGCGGTGGCTTCTTGACTGCTGGGCGTTCATTGTCGACGGACGCGTCGTGGAGGGACTGACCGAGTCAGTGCATGTGATGACAAACTGACTGGCCGAGTCGCTACACCTACTCGACAGGGACAAGCGATGGTTCTCGCAGTCTGAGGATGGCAAGCAAACAGAAGACGTTCATGTCGAGACCGGCGAGAAGATTCAGGGCCTCCCTCTGGTTGGCATCAAGCAGAGGAATAAAGGTCGGCGCTAAGAATGTAATGTCCAGCATCTACAGTATCTCGCCTCCGCGGGAACCGATATGCTGATCGCCCTGCCAGTGCGGAGAAGCTTAAAAACAGAGTAACAGGGGCCTGATGCTACATTGCCTCGTCGTCGTTGGACAAGTTCGTTTGATTAGGTGGGTTGGGGTTTCGTCGAATGACCGACCCCTGCCCAACACCTTCGAGGTCAGTCTGCGATGCAAGAGAAGCCTTGGACATCTCGTGCCACACGACCAATCACAAAGTCACTGGTGAGGCCGCCACGGTCAACTCCCGTCGATCTTGGCCAAGGATGCCCTTCAACGTCGTATCCAGACTCCGCCCCCGTATCCCGACGCTTGGTCTGGCTCTGGCATCACAGACGAATCCATCATCCCCCACGGGGTCGGCCAGGGCCGCGCACGCGTACGATCCGCTCTTCATCGTTCTCTTGACTGGAGCGGGGTTAATTATCATTCGTCTCGGTAGTGGTAGCCCAAGCTGGACCCTCCTCTCTCTGGACCCTCGTCCTCCTCCTCCCCCAGAGCAGCACAGGACCATGCGGGATGGCTCGCCTGCATGCACTCCATGCTCCATGACGGTGGATCGCCCGTGTTCTCCCTGTACTGGTCGAGGTATTGTATCCAGCCGGCGAGGAAGATCTACTGCACTCGGCCATGCCACCGTGGATCTGAGCTCGAACGTATAAAGATCTTCCTTCGTGCCCCCTCTGGATCATCTTCACTCGAAGCATCCCTCCCTGGACCTCTCTTCCTCGCCCGGGTCGTCGATTAGTTCGTTTGTCATCAGCAAGGACTCTCATCCACAAGGACCAGCAAGGTCTCGTCTTCTCGACAGCACATCCACCTCCACAACAGTCAAGTGCTGTCCGGGCCACTCTCAACAGATCCACCAACCTCAACGCAGTGCTTGCCGTGAACGTGAACAAACGCCGTTATGGGGTGGAATACACACGCTTCGGGGACCAATGACCCTCCCGAGGTCCGCAACTGGAAGATCCATCTCATCGCCCTGGTGGCTTCCATGTCGGCTCTGGCCAGTATGTTTCCTTCTCTTCTTCGCTCGCTCGCTCGCTCGCTCCCCTCCCCCTTTTTTCTTTCTCTCTCTCAAAACCACTGACACACCACCAGTGGGCTACGACACCGCCGTCATCGGCGGCACCATGGCGCTCAACTCGTTCCGCGACGACTTTAGGCTCAACGAACGCCCCCAGAACCAGGTCGACACGATCCAGGGCAACATTGTGTCCACCTTCCAGGCTGGCTGCTTCTTTGGCGCCCTCATCACCTTCCCCTTTGCCGAGCGCCTGGGCCGTCGCCTCACCATCTTCTGCGCCTCGCTCGTCTTCCTCCTCGGCGGCACCCTCATGACCGCCGCGCGCGGCAACATGAACCTCATCATCGCCGGCCGCGCCATTGCCGGGCTCGGCATCGGGTCCACCTCCATGTGCGTCCCCGTCTACATCTCCGAGACGGCGCCGCCCTCCATCCGCGGGCGCCTCGTCGGCATCTTCGAAATCGCCTCCCAGGGCGGCGGCATGCTCGGCTTCTGGATCAACTACGCCACGTCCCAGACCATCCCGGACGCCTCCCTCGCCCAGTGGACCATCCCCCTCGCCCTCCAGCTGCTGCCGGGCGTCCTCCTCGCCAGCGGCATCTTCTTCTGCCCCGAGTCCCCCCGCTGGCTCGCCCGCAAGGACCGCTTCGACAAGGCCGAGTCCGTCCTCTGCATGCTCCGCAGCCTGCCCGCCGACCACCACTACATCCGCCAGGAGCTCGGCGAGATCCGCGCCCAGGTCGAGCGGCGCTCCGTCATGCAGCTGAGCCGCAGGCAGCAGTTCAAGAAGCTCTTCGAAAAGGGCACCCGCAACCGCATGGCCGTCGGCATGCTGCTCATGTTCCTCCAGTCCTTTACCGGCGTCAACATTATCACCTACTACGCGCCCCGCATCTTTGAGACCCTCGGCATCACGGGCACCAGCACCAAGCTCTTCTCCACCGGCCTCTACGGCTGC
The DNA here is from genome assembly GCF_022114955.1 of Emericellopsis cladophorae. Classification (NCBI taxonomy): domain Eukaryota; kingdom Fungi; phylum Ascomycota; class Sordariomycetes; order Hypocreales; family Bionectriaceae; genus Emericellopsis; species Emericellopsis cladophorae. The sequence goes on along the minus strand of NW_026250956.1, from coordinate 139,965 downwards.
TTCAAGACCCTGGGCATGTGCACCTTCACCTTCCTCGTGGTCGAAAAGGTCGGGCGCCGCAACGGTCTCCTCTGGGGCGCGGCCCTTGGCTGCATCCCCATGTTCTACCTTGGTGGCTATGTCATGCGCGCGGATCCGGCCGGTGCTGCGGCGGCCGGTGCGACGCAGCGCGATGCGGGCGGCTACGTCGCCATGGCGGCCGTCTACCTCAATGCTTTCATCATCTGCGCCACCTGGCAGGGCATCACCTGGACGTACGCGTCCGAGATCTTCCCCCTCGACATCCGCATGCTCTGCGTGGCCATCACCACGGCGGACACGTGGCTCGGTTCGTTCATCGTCGCGCGCTTCACACCGTACATGATCACGGGGCTCGGCTACGGGACGTACTTTGTCTTTGCCGGCATCCTGGTCGGCATGGGCGTCTGGGCCTTTCTGTTTGTGCCTGAGACGAAGGGTGCGTTTTCCTTCCTTTTTCTTTTCGTTGCTTATACTGACTCGTACCAGGCGTCACCCTCGAGGAGATGGACATGCTCTTCGCCCAGTCCACCTTCAAGACCGTCATCGGCCAGCTCAAGGGTCGCAAGATCCCGACTGGGCAGAATGTTGCCACCACCGTCGAGATCAACGACAAGGAGAAGGATCTCGAGGCCATCCACGACGAGAGGGAGTAAGACGACGCGGTGGTCTGGGCGCAAAGGACCACCACCACGGCCATCGCTCGCCCGGATACGAGTTATGAGAGCGTTGATGATAAGCGAGGGAATGTGAATGGATACTGTCTGCAGACGCTAGCTTGCTCTGCTGTGCGAAAGCACCAGCTTTGTGTGATTGCTGTACACTTTCCGACGCCATGATGACTTCAAGCCGACAGGGAAAACAGCCACCTTTGACTGGCTGCCCCTGGTCAACGCCGTACATGTCCCACAGTACAGAGTATAACATGATGTAAATACCGGTACCGTCGCGTGTGCACGTGATGCTAGCACTCTTGTTAGTCCAGCGAGTAGTCGCGCTCATCATCTCCACAGACCAGGTCCAGACTCCAGCCAGAGGCGAGAACTGCCAATGTCGACGCCAACCATGCAGTTGCTGCAGTACGAGTCACGACTTGTGTCGATAGTGGGATTGAACTGCAAGCTAGTTGAGCCGCAGCGCCGCATTCGCCGGGTCCCCCGCTCGCATCAGGCCCGTCTGGTTGGTTGTCTGAACCATGTCGTCCTCTCATTAATTAGCTGAGGCTTGCGAAGTTGAATGCCACCTGCCAAGAAGGCTCATGGACTCAACACCATGACCACTCTTCCTGCCACCTTGGTCAAGATCAGGGGCTCCCCCGGGGCCACCAAGCTCTTGGCGTCGTCCCCAATGACACCTCATATCTGACAGCCCCATTGTTCACTGGGAGTCTGCACACAATTGGTCTTCGCGGAGCAATGACCACATGGGGGAGATGGGGCCTTCATAGTATAGACAGCGCCCTCGATTGTATAGCTCCATTGCTAGCGAGGCCTACATGTCAGTCGCTCGAGCGAGCCCAGATAGCAACAATACGTCTTGCGTCTGATATCCCGTGCCGGTTGAGTGAAACGGTTCGGCAGTTGGATTATGCAGAGTCATAGGGAGGATTGCTCCGTCCCTGCATAGTATGGCGTACCAGGGCCCGGGGCTCATCACGATGCGGCCGGGTCGCGGCGGTTGTGGGGATGATCCCCTGAACCAGACAGAAACCCCTGTAGTGTTGAACGTCCGGGTTTCAGCATCCGGCCGCGGAGAATGACCATTGACCAAGGCCTGTCGATAGTCTTTGCCTACCCAGCGAGTGACCCAGTCTTGCCAATGGGCGAGCCCCAGCGTGACCATGGCATGGATAAGAACCCAACATTAGCAAGACCATCAGCTGCATGGCACAGTCCTTGCTGTCTGTCTGTCTGTCTGCCTGTCTGTCTGCCTGTCTGTCTGCCTGTCTGCCAGTCTGCCCCCTTCTAACTGAGGAACATTGACTCCTCCTTCATCAGCAGAGGAGGCCCCTTCATGGGCGACACACAGAATGGTCGAGCCAGAGATCGCGCACCCGCCCGTCGGCACAGACGAGTACGATGCCTGGGCCGCGCAGGACAAGGGACCCATCATCCTCGCCACGTGCTGGCTGTTTATGGCCCTGGCGCTCGTCTTCACGGCCGCGCGAGTTCTCGTGCGGCTCAAAATGTACAGCAAGCTTCGGAGCGACGACTACTGGTGTATAGCGGGTACGGTAAGTCTTCCTCGTGGTAGGACACGCACGCGGTCAGGCCAGACCAGACTGACACGCCATGTCCTGCCAGATATGCGGCATTCTCGCAACAGCATTGACCACCGTCGCCGTGGGGTTTGGTAATGGACGACACTTGACCCTCCTCACGTCGTCGGAGAAGGAGCGCGTCACCCTCTGGACGACAGCCGCCTTCTGCCCTGCCGTCCTCTGCCTCGGGCTCCCCAAGCTGGCCGTCGTCCGCCTGCTCACCAGACTCATGAACCCGTCCAGGTGGCACGGCTACTTCCTCTGGTTCCTGGCCATCTGGTGTCTCGGCACCCTGGGCGCCACCGTGGGCACGCTGCTCGGGCAGTGCCAGCCGACCGAGTCCTTGTGGAGGCAGGATATCGAGGGCCGCTGCGTCGACCCAAAGATCATTGTCGACTTCTCCCTCTACGCGGGTACCTTCTCCGCCTTTGTCGACGTCTACCTCGCCGTCTACCCGGCCGTCGTCCTCTTCAAGCTCCAGCTCAAGCTGCAGAAGAAGATTGCCCTCGTCGTCGCCCTCGGCATCGGCTGCGTGTCCGGCGCCGTGGCCATCTTCAAGACCACGCGCATACCGAGCGGCCTCGCGAGTCCCGACTTTTCGTGTACGTACGTCTCTCCTGGCTTGCCTCTGGTGCTGCCGCTTGTTCTCACAGATTGCTGACACCTTGGCAGACGACTCGTCAGATCTCATCATCTGGACCATTATCGAGGGCACCACCATCATCATCGCCTGCACCATCCCCGTCCTCTCCCCGCTCATGGAGTGGATCTTCCATCGCAACCCCTTCCGCACCTCGGTGAGGCGCACCACCAGGGACGGGTATTTCAAGTCCAACCCCAGCAAGCGTCGCGATCTGGACGCCTCCGCGGCCTGCCGTACCTATACCTCCGTGCACTCCCAAGGGGTGGGCGATCCCACGGTCGACTCGGACAGCCTCGAGCTTGTGCCGCGCATCAGAAAGAGGGACGGCAGCACCTTGTCGGCCACGGGCGACGTCGAAGCGGGCGACATTGGCAGCATGCGGAATTTCTCCAGGCCGGCCAAAGGCATCGCCTCGATGGACAAGGGGATTATGCGGACAGACGAGGTCGAGGTGTCGTACGACTCGCAGAGTACACTGGATACTACCCGGCAGGGCGTGCCGCAAGGGGGAGCATTGGGCGTGTGAATCGAGGCGCAGGATAGGTATTGAGACGTAATGCAATAATGACCAACAGATACGCCGACTTCTCATGCGCAGATGGCCGACGATTCAATTGCAGATGCTAGCCCGCCGTGCCAGTACTCAACTTGCAATGCACAAGTCTCACGGGCGAGACGCACGAGCCTGGACAATCAGCATATCCTCTCCGCCTTGACAGAGGCGCTGATCAGTACACCGTGTCGGCATCCCCCAGACACTCCACCAGAGCAGGCGATGCCGACACGGTGTACTTGCCGCCGCGCGACAGCTTCCCGGAGGATCCATGCCGTCCGAGGACGATGAGGTTGTTGTAGGATACATCCCCCGAGTCCTCGCACAGGGGCCCCATGGCAGACACGACGAGCTCCTCCGCAGCGTCATTTCTGGGCGAGAATTGGAATACGATGCGCTGCGCGTGGTGTTTGACAGGGATTGGCTGTATCTTACGGTGGATGTCGTTGAACGAGTAGGCGCGCGCGTCAGCGGGCTGTGCTCCGGTGCGCGGGCGACGTCTCGAGAAACACTGCCTTGGGGAAAGAAGATGGCAACATTCTCCGCCACGGAGTCGAGGATTGTGGCGGGAAAGGGGATATAGGACGACGCAAGCTTGCCGTCCGTCATCAGCTGTGTGTCACCAAGCATGCCTGTGCGACTCCATGGGAAAATCAAGAGGTCCGACTTAATGCCACTGGACTTGGCCAGGAGAGCCTAGGAAAGGCGGCTTTCCGGCATGGTAGCCACCTCACCCGACACGACCACCTTGAGGATCGGCCCAACGGTGCGCCATGTGTTGACGACCGTATCGCTTTTGGTGTACTCGTCGACGTCTGAGACGGACATGACAGAGGAGTCGCGGTCACCGAGCTGAATGAGACGCAGACCATGGGCTCGGACAGGGCACACTACCGGAGGAGTATGGTGAGGGGACTTCTCGTTCAAGCCAGTGCCACCAGCAGAGTCGGCGGTCATCCCAAAGAGCGAGACGAGGCTGAGCAGACTGGGCATGGTATCAAGACGTAGGTAGACGGGTACCTGCCCAACGTGGTTGCTCGCCGGCAAATTCTGCTGCGCAACGCTTTTACCATCCTGGGCCGTCGAACTGTCATCCCAGCTGATTTCGCCACGCTTCCATGCCGCAAGCTTCTTCTGGTACCACGGAGAATAGAGATAAGTGACCAAGGGCGTCGTGGCAAATGTTGTCAGCAGCGTCATGACGACAAAGATGGTAAATGTTCGGGTGCTGAGGATCCTGGCCTGGAGGCCAATGTTCAGGGACGATCAGCTCGACCAAGCCCTTCTTCTTGAGACCGGAGAGCGTGAAGTAGAGCGGCAAGAACAGCGCGCCGATGAGATCCTCCAGCTTCTCCGTGGCCTTGATGGCAAACCCCTTGTCACGCGGCACGACGAGTCCCACCATGAACTCCCCCAAAGATGGCATGGACGCCGATGATGGCGGTGAAAAAGGCCGAGGCCAGTGCAATCAGAATGATCAGGGCGATCATGCTCCGCGAGGGGCCGTTGTCGATGTTGCCAGTACGTCGCAGAAGCCCGCGCAAGGCCGGCTGGACGTCATAGAGGAGGAACAGCAGGTGCCCAAGGCATGCGAGAAGAATCCATGGCGAGGACAGGCCGTTACCCGAGTTGGCGAGTGTGACACAGAGCGCGACCAGGATCCAACCGATCACGTCGTTTGCGACGCCTGCCGAAAGGGTGATGATACCAGCAGGTGCAGCTCGGTCAAGATGCGGCAAAGGACCAGGAAAGCCGTGATGGCGATGGCCACGCCAATGAAGAGGAGCTACGTGCCGAACTCTATGGGCACGATACCTGGCTCATCGCGAAACTGGTTGTACAGCCCCAAAGCCAGCACGGACCCAAGGGCAAACGGCAGTGCCAAACCAGCAAAAGCGACGGCGGACGCGACACGCCAGTTGTTGATGAGAAAGCGCACATCCGTCTCGAGACCAATCAGGAACAGGTAGAGCACCAAGCCAAGGTTGGCCACAAGAGTCAGTCCCGGGATGGAGTCTGGCGGGAAGATACTGTCTTGGAACCCTGGGATGCGACCCATGACCGAAGGACCAAGGATGATGCCGCCAACGACCTCGGCGATGACGCGAGGCTGTCGGATCTTGGAGAGATCACCCTAGGGGCTGACATGGTCATCTGCCACTGGACGCTTCAATGAGCCTCAAGTTTCAAGGAACGCCCTCTCACGGCCATCCCTCCTGGTGATCGATCAGGTGGCAGTGCACTCGGTCTGGACTCTAGGCCCCGCGATGTCAATGGCTGCCCTGCCCTGCCCAGCAACCATGGGGCGTGCGACGGGTTGCCGAAGTGTGGGAGGGCCCTCCCAGGCTGTCCTGTGTCTCGTGCTGTTGTTAGCAAAACCTTCAAGACAATCGGAGGGCTCGAAAGAATGAGATACGCTCCGCGGTGAAGAGGAGGTATCCCTGCCTGGCTCGGTGATGACTGCAGACCCTTCGCCAACACCAGCCTCAACTTCGTGCTCAGCGTCCACCCTGACAAGAGATGGGAGACAAGTCACTGTAGCATACGATTGGCCCCGAATTCGCCTGATTCATCCTAGGTTAGAGATCCCAGACAATGTCTCTGGCTGTCATAACATGTACAATGCACTGCTTTCGCTGTAGATATCGACGACAGGTTCTCTATACGTACAATGTTCCAAACCAAAACTCTCTATCACCGGACCTCAATATGCTGCACAGCACTTTGCCATTTCGCCTCATCCGTTCTGCAGGGCTGTTAGTATCAAATGAACCCAGACGGATATCCAATCAAACTCACTTGTCAAACTTGAGAAGCTTGCCGAGGACAGGCACCAGTTGCGCTCTCAGCTTCCCGTCCTTCTGCTCCAGGAACTGGAGGAGAATCGTCTTCAGGTACATCAAGTCGGCCCCGCCCGGCGACGAGTTGCCTCCCCCGTTCGCCGTCAGTCCGCTCCTGCTCGAGTCGATTGAGCTTCGACTGGACCCGGCGCCGGCCATGAGACGTGCCTGTGTCCCCTTGAGCTCCTTGTGCGTGCGCTCGTAACGCTGCCGCGCCTCGTCGAGGAGTTTCCTCAGCTCGGTGCGCTGCTTCTCAGCGTCGCGCACTTGGCTTTCGCTCGCGTCCAGGGCACTCCGAAGTTGCGTGACGGTGGAGCGCATCTCGGCCGTCTCCGCCTCGGCCTTCTCTTCCACGCTCTCCAGCTCCTCTCGTCGGCGACGCCACTCCTTCTCCCTCTCCTCGAGCTCCTCGCGCTCGCGGGTCAGGGTCTTGACCTCGCGCTCCATCTCACGGATCTTACCCTTGAGCTCTTCCGTCTCCCGAGCCTTGCGTCTGGCCAGGGTGCTCGACTCGTCCTCGATGCGGTCTCTCTCTTCGATGGCAGATTCCATCCGCGATCGCATGTCCCGGACCTTGGCGTCCGCACGCTCGTCCACGTCGGCGAGCAGACGTCTCATCGTCTCGCCCTCGCGGCTACGCTCCTGGAGCAGACGCTGCACTTCGGCCAGCTCCTCCTCTAGGGCCTCGGACTGCGACTTGGACTCCTTCAGCTGCACCGACATTTCCGTTGTCTGGTCTCGCATGCTGCTCAGCAACCCCTGAGCATTTGAGTACTGCTGCGTCTTAAAGTCGACTTCCTCCTGCGCCGCCGTCTTCTCCCTGCGTAGCTTGTGCATCTGCTCCTCGAGCTCCTTCACCCGAGGTCGCAGCTGGTTGACCTCTTCTTGCACCTTGGCTAGTTCCTTCTCGGCGGCCTCTGCGCGTGTGGCAAGCTCTGCTTTCTCCCCTTCGACCTTGCGGAGGTCACGCCCCGCGGCACGCTTCTCATCCTCCAGGCGGGCTTTGGCGGTACCTTCAGCCGTGAGCTTCTGCTGCAGGCTCTGGACCTCGGTCTCACGCTCCGAGGCCTGCTGTTGCGCTCGCGTCAGATCCCGCTTGAGATCCTTCTCCTTCTTCTCTGCGTCCTTTAGCTCCTTCGACTTGGTCGCCAGCTCTTCCTTTGTCGTCTTCAGGGTAGCAGACTCCTGTCGTAGCGTTTTCAGCTCCGGCTGCGCCTTTTGCAGCACTTCGCGCAGATCACTCAAGTCTTTAAAGCGAGTTTGCGCCAACTGCTGCGCCGCACCGAGATCAGATTGCAGCGTCGACGACTTCTCCTTGAGATCGTCATACTCCCTTTGGAGCTTCTCCATTTCTTCCTTGTGTTGGTTGGCCTTGACATCAGAGGCAGCAGACGTGCTCATCTTCTTCTCGAGGTCGGCAATTTCTCCCTTGAGCTCTGCCTTCTCGGCTTCAAGCGTCTTGATCTTCTCCTTGGCTTGAACGTGATCCTGTCCAATGTTTAGGAGGTCGTCTCGAAGAGACTCGATTTCCTCGCTGAGGTCCTCCTCCGTCTTGCGCTGTTTGGACAGCCTCTCGATCTGCGCATCCTTCTCTGACACGTCGTCTTTCAGTTTCGCAATCTCAGCCTCCAGAGCACCGCTGTCGACAGCTTCAGCAGCGGCGGCTGCCGGCTCGGGGGCCTCGGACACTTCCTCGGCCTGCTGTCCCCCAGCTACAGCGCCACCCTTGCCCTTCTTCTTCTTGTTCTTCTTCTTACTGTTTCCACCGCCAGCAGCCGGAGCCGCAAGAGCCGCTGGTTTGGATGCTGCGGCTGGCTCGACAGGCTTGGACGCAGTCTCGGGCTGGCTCTCGAGCTTCTTGGCCAGCTCAGTGATCTTCCTCTCACTTTCGGTCTTTTCCTTTTCGAGGCTCTTGATCTGGGTGTTGAGGTCGTCAATCAGTTTCTTGGTGACTGTCTTCGCCTGGTTCGCCTTGGTCACCTCAGCCTCCGAGTCGGCAACCTGCTTTGTTTGCGTAGCCAGCGACGCCTCGACTTCCTTCACCTTGGCGGACAGAGCTTTGGTCTCGGATGCCAGGTCTGCTTCCAATGCCTTGATTTGCGATTGCGAGGCTTCCAAGCGCTCGTTCAACCTGGCAATTTCGCTGTTTCGCGCCTCGAGTTCCTTTTGCAAGCTTTCTCGCGAGCTAGCAGCATCCTTGGATCCGGTAAGTTCCTTCTCCACCTTTTCCAAGTTGTTCGCCAGTTCTGTGCTGCTCTCCTTGGCAACAGACAGCTCACCCTTGAGACCGTCCACCTCCTTGCGCAAAGTCTGAATCTCCTCGTCCCTAGAAGCCAAGTCTGCCTGTAGTTGCGGGAGCTCTTCATCGTAGGAGAAGAGATCACCGTCTCCCTTCGTAGCCTCCTGCTGGGCAGCCTTCTGCTTAGGAGAGAACATGCCCATGACGGAAAGCACGGGCGATCTGACCTTTTCGGGCGCAACCGCCTTGTCATCCACGGATTGTCGCGGAGCTTCGACCTGAGGCTCGCCAGTCTCTTCGACAGGCTTCCCGCCCTTTGCCGCTTCCAGATCAGCCTCCAGCTTCTTGATCTTCTCCTCGTCTTGTTCGTGTGACTTTTTGAGCTCATCATTCTCTGCTGACACCCGCTTCAGTTCTTGCATAACCATGTCGCTCCGTAAGTTCAGTTGGTTGAGATACTCAGTCAGAGCGTTTGGATCGCCAATGGAAGTCAAGGGCGTGTTCTCACGAAGCGCCCTCTCGAACGGCTCAATGGCGGTCGCGCGACGATGCGCAACGCGGTACGATCGTAGCAGTTCTGGATAGGTGGCTTCCAGCTTCTCGAGCTTTCGTAGTTTCTGCTTGATGTCTGGAGGTAGCTCCGTCGAGGGCGCGGCAGCAGTGTCGGCTGCCTTTGACTGTGCCTTTGCGCTCTCGTCTTTCTCCCCCTCCTTTTTCTCGCTGTCATCTTGAGCCTTGCCATCTGCTCCCTCAGCAGCCTTCTCCTCTTCGCCATCGTCCTTCACGCTATCCAAGCCATTTCCGCCCGCCTCGCTCGTCTGTGGCTTCGGTGTCCCCGCGCGACTCGGGTCGTCGCTATCATCAATGACAAATGCTGCCTCAAAGACTGCAGGGTCAGGGTTGGGCGCATCGTCCGCTTTGCTGGCGTCGTTGCTCGCGGACTTTGGCTTCGGACGTTTCGCACCGCTGGCGCTCGTTCGCGACGAAGTCGAACCGGATCGAGAGACGCCTTGGGACGTTTGATCCTTCTGACGCGCCTGCTCTTCGGCAATAGTCCGGTCGATCGCTCCACGGATGCGCGAAAACATGATGTATCCCCTGCTGGCGCGGCCGTCTCACGCCTCGCTCAATGGCAACGACAAAGGACCGCTGGTACACACCAGCTAGAAGGGAAATAGTACTAAGGGAATGAAAGAAACTTTTAGAAGAGCAATCGCAGCATGGTGAAACAGAGCTTGCCACCAATAAGGAATGTGTGAAGTGTGAATCAAAGTGAACTCGGAGATGGATTCCTGGGGAGAGCGGACCTGGGTATGGATAGCTAAGGTACGCTACCTCACGCTGCCAGCCAGCGGACCTTGAGTGTGGCTGGTGCTTTGTCTACTAGATCCACGGATACGTACACGTGGCTCAATTCGAGATCGTAGCCACACGTCACGAGCTCACCAGTTCACCAGTGAGGTCACCGCCGCACTCGCCTCTTCACCATTTCCGGAACGGTGCAGAGCTGCTCCAACTGTGCGCGTAGCCACAGCGCTCATCCTCGGAGCGTTTCGACTCACACAAACCAAGTCCAAGCCAGATCCCGCAGCGCACGCCTACAGTCCCTGATCGCCATGGTCTCCTTCTGGCCTTGGAGGGTTCGCATCCGCCTGCCTTTCTGGAATGTGCCTGCCTGCTAACTTCTCCCGCAGGGCGAGTCCTCCGACACGGCATCCTTCGAAAAGACTCTCTCGAACCTCTCCACAAAGATCGCCGCCAACCAAGCGCATCTCGACAAACTGCGCTCGCGCGCCCGACGGGTCAAGGTACTATGGACGCTCTACATGACCTTTGCCTTCCTTGTCTACGCCGTCGTTATGATTGCCGTGGTGGGATATAATCGCATGGGCGCGTACGAGTGGACAGCAATGGCAGGCGGTCCCGTCTTGTAGGAATTCATTGCGCAAGAAGCAGCTCGGGCACAATGGCTGATTTGGCTAGGATCTATGCTACTAGAAGGCTGACAACCGGGTACTTCAACCTGCGAATCGACTCCCTCTCTCAGAAGCTTAAAGAGCAGCAAGAGGAACGAGCAAAGACGATCCAGAAGCTCAAGGACGCGACCAAGTATGACTCCACGATGGAGCTCATTGAGAAGTACGGCGGGGCAGATGGCAAATCTGGAAAGGGCAAGAAGAAGGCTGCTGGCGACGGCGGAGACGACACCGCAAAGGCCAACGATGGCAAGACAGGCAAGCATCCGCAAGGTCCGGCTCCCAGCCGGACGACAATGCCACCGCCTCCCACCGCGAACATTCAGAGAAGAACGGACGTACCTCAGCAGCAGCACCGCTCGCGACCGCAGGCGATGGAGGAGGCCAACGCCGAGTTCGCGCCCAATGCCGAGTACACCCAGATGCCGCCCCTGGCCCACCAGCACCAGCAGCCACCACATCAACCGCCCGAATCGCACTGGTACGACCGCGTGTTCGACGTTTTGCTCGGCGAGGATGAGACGGCGCCCAAGAATCGCATCGTCCTCCTTTGCAGCCAATGTCGCCTTGTGAACGGGCAAGCACCGCCAGGTGTCAAGACGCTCGCAGAAATTGGCAAATGGAGATGCATGGCATGCGGTGCCATGAATGGGGAAGTCGCTGAGGACGAAGGGCATCGGATCGTGCGAGAAGTTCTTGGCGAGCAGACGGAAGAACCTGCAGAGGATATGCCCGTCAGCGACAGCAGCAGTGATGCGGCAGAAGCTGGAGATAGTCCCGCTGCCACGGTCAAGAAACGGAGAAGCAGGCTGTCCAAGTGAGTTGGCCAGAATAGAGAGTGTCGCATGACGAGATACGAGTAATAGACTGAAGAAAAGCAAGGCAGGGGGTTTTTTGCAAGCACGAAGTCTAATCACGAATTTCCGACGTGAGCCAGGGACATAGCCCAGGCAAAAACGCTTCTCGTCCACGGTTGCCTTGCAGGAAACGTAACAGATGATGTATTGCACAATGGAAGCCATACATCAGCCTAGTATCTGACATCTGTTCCGCGCTTCACCGTCGTGTATCCATCCATTCAACGCTTCCGCACTTCCGTCGACCATCCATCGATTCCCTCGCCGCGGGCTCCAACCTCCAGCCCCTCCAGCTTCATGCCCTTCATGCCTGGCGTGTCCTCCATCCACGGATGCCCCGCCATGCCGCCAGCATTGGCCCTCTTATCCGGCACCAGCTCGAGCATAGGAGTGAGGAAGTCCGAAATGCGCTTCGCCTCATCTTCCTTAAAATGGTATTTTTCGCGCAGGACGTCGGCCAGTGCCCAGTGCCGCAGCCGGTGGATGTTGCGCAGCTCGCCCTTGCGATTGAATATCTCCTGGCTCCACTTACCACTCAGGCAGAGGGACTTGGGGAACGGCCCAAGCAGTTCAATAATCTGGGCTATGTGGTCATCATCTTTGCCGTATTTCGTGCCCGATTGCGGATCGAACAGGTAGTCGCCCGTTATCAGCTCGAATACCTGCTGTTGTTAGCGGACAAGATCAGACGGCAGGGCGCGAGAGTCCTGGGGAAGCTTACCATCGCCGCCATACTCCAGACATCTGTGGAGGCACCCCATTTTGAGCCCAAGATGACCTCTGGAGACCGGTACTGCCTCGTCTGGATATCGTTTGTGAAATGGTGGTTCACCCAGCAAGCGTTGCCAAGATCCGCAATCTTGACGCTGATCACCTCGAGTGAAGTCTCCTCTGCCTTCCTCTTTTCGCCCGCCGATGGTGAGCTGTTCTTGTCGAGCGAAATCCCCGAGACCTCTCGCGAGAGCACGTCACTGTGACACACATGTCAGTTACATTTGAATCGATCGCGGGCGCGAATCCAACTTACGCGCTCTTCTCTCGCTGCTTCTGTGCCTCTTCTGTCGCCTTTGGCGATGAACCGGATGGCTTGCTCTCGCTGAGCATGCCCGCCAGACTCGCCTGAGCGCTGGACTGGGAGAAGAGGTTGTTGTGGTTGAACCCCGTGTTAAGAGGCGATGGAAGGGGCTGGCTGCCTGTGATCAACGTCCTCCGTCGTCTTCTCCCGTTGCGGTTGTTCTCCTTTTCCTTCTCTGCAGGCTCGTTCTTGACAACCTTCTTGACAATCTGCTCAACATCGCCAATTTCAATCAACACATTCTCTGGCTTCAGATCGGTGTGGATGATGCCACATTCGCGATGCAAATAATCCAGCCCCAGGAGTACCTGCTTCGTGATCTGCTTGACCAGTGGCATAGGAATACCCCTGTGGTTCCACCTCTTGATAAGCCCCAGCAAGTTCTCTCCCAGCACTTCGAAGACCATGCAGACGTGCGTTCCGTTCGGGCCCTTGTGCTCGAAAGAATCGAGAAGACTGACGACGTGTTTCCGGCCGGGATGGTGTGGCTTTGCTTGGACAATCTTATTCAGGAGCTTGATCTCGTCGATTGCCGTCTCGGTGTAGTGCGCCGCAGACCGAACCACCTTCAGGGCCACGTGTTTTCCATTGTTGTTGTCCCGCGACAGCCACACTGTCGAGAAGTGGCCCCAGCCCAGCTTGCGCACAATCGTATATCTTCCATCCTTGTAGTTTTCTCCTACTTGCACAGGGTGATACCCACCCTTGCAGTAATCTTCGGAATCCTCCTCGTCCGCAGTCGCCTCGGCGGGTTCGTCGACGGATGATGCAGATGGCGATTGTGCCATTGTCTGAGCAAATTGCTGTGTTCTGCGGTTTCAGGAAAATGTCAGTAACGCGGCCTTGAGGATGAAAGTGCAATTGTCCATGCGAGTGGCGGTGGGGCATGGGCGCCAAAGAGGGGTGGCGGGGCGTCGCCCATGAAGCGCAGGGCATTCGCAAGACCGACTTCGATCTGCTTGAAGATGATGCTGACGTGCGATATGTCCTGACAGAAGCCAGCCTATCACGGACTGGTGGGTATGGGAGGGGCCATGAAGGGTTGTTGTGCAACTCGTGAGAGGTGGCTTGGCAACCTTGTCTTGAGGAAACTCATAGTGCCCATTTACATGGGTGCTCTTCGCACAAAGCGATGTCGCAGAGGCAAAGTGGTATTGAGGTGTACGACAGAACGCCGAAGGTGAGGTGCGCGCTGGGGGGTCAGGTGCGTGCTGTTTCGGAAAAGACTCTGACAGTCGGTATAATGTCGAAGCGCGAGCGATTTCAAACAAGTACAATGTCGCTGTCGTGACAGTGGCCCAAAAACATAAGGAGAGGAGAATGTCTATGCAGAAAAGGAAATAAAGCAGGTGAAGATGGGCGATGCCAGCGATGCCCAACGTAGTAGAAAGCAGCGCAGAAGTGGTATCGAGCAAGGACTGGGAGAGAGGGCTGGGTGTTTGAGTCGTTCAGAGTAAGGTAAGGTAGCAGCAGTGTAGTACTCGAGCCGTGGGCGAAAGGTCCGCGCAATCGGCGCCTCTGCAACGCAGAAACAGGGACCGCCTTTGGGCAGCGCCAGCCAATCCCGCATGCGACCGCTCGCTTCCGGTCCCCTCATCAATATGCAATCACTGTCCGGCGCGCCACTTAGCGCCCCAGCTGGGTGCACGATTTCGCCATCCCCAGCTTTCTGCTTGATAGCAAATGGATTGAGATGGCAATATCCTGTCTGGACACTGCCTGATGTGCTTTGCGCGAGAGATACCGTCACAGACACTATCTCAGGTTTAGCTCGCAGGTGTCGGCTGGGCACTCGTCACTGGAACGACACCGGGCAAGCTCATGCCGATGCTACTGCTATCGCCATGAAATGCACTAGGCAAAGGCCAGGTTTAAAGAGCCGTCCGCCATGTTGGAGACACGGGGCTCTTCGCAAGCCGCAATGCAGAAACATTTGCGTGGATGCAGCCCCGTGTCTCGCTAAATCAGGGGTGAATCTCGGATTGGGCTGTTTGCGGGGTGATAATCCATGGAGAGGAATGAAGGCTCCATGCAAAAGGCAACCCTCAACGGCAATGGAAGATTTGCACATACCCTGTTTGTTTGGTCGGAGCATCGTTTGTGACGATCGGTTTCAAGGCCTCTTTCTTCTTTTTCTTCGCGGCGAGGCTCTCGCCATTGGTGCTGTCGGCAGGCGTCGCTAGAGGCGGCTTCTGCTCGTCGGTGGGTTGTTCGCCGTTCATCTTGGCGTCATTTATCGTGTGCGTGATGGGCAAGTCCGGCGCGTCAAGTCGGGAGATTCGTATTCAAATCGTGCAGGCGCCGCTAGGATATAGGAATATATTGCAGTATGAGTCGAAATCGACAATGAAATCGGTCGAAATCGTAGTCTTCGATGTGCTTGAGGTCTTGTAACGCACGACGTTGAAGCGGCGGCGGCGGCGGGACAGCGTAAAAGTTGAGGATTGGACGTCGTGCAGGACAGCTTTCGTAAGAACGGAATATTCTTGGAACTGAACGATGTATATAAGACGGCTCAATGACAGGTGTGATGGTTGCGGTGAGTCTATTCGTGAACGCTGTCGAGGTCTATAGTGCCGGTAGGTCTTTGGACGGCAGCCAGTAGCTGGAATCAGCGTCAGCGACGTGGGATTTTTTGACAGTAAAGTTTTATTGATCGTGAGAGTGTGTAGATGCAAAGACGATGCCTCGAACCATGTACCAGCGATGCGCGCGTCGGGGTGGCTTAGTGCAGGTCGCATCACAGCATCTGGCGCTCGTTGCGACCAGCCTGTCTGTACGCACGTCGCGAACGGGTTGGGGCCAAGTTGCACTTACCAGAAGATCCCACGACGACAATCGCGCCTCTGAGCTTGGTTTCAGGAAGAAGCTGTACGTGCCAAGAAGCGAGAAAAACTCAAACGGCAGCGAGCGGATGGTATGTTTATGTGTTGCTCAGGTGGGTTGGAGGGAATTTCTGTTTCCGAGGTGGGAGACGTCGGACGCTGGATCGAGGGGTCGCTAAGAATTGCTTTGATTTGGGCTGGCAACGTGCTGTTGACTTGGCGCCGCCAGAACCGCGCAGATCGACGCCAGCCTTACCATACTCTTGTGACGGCCAGTCGACGGGTTTATGACCAATCCACACGAAGCGAGGAGCTATTTATCGTACATTTAATAGTTTCTGGTTCCGAATAAAGTATGATTAGATAGTCTGGTAAGAACCGAAAGGCTAAAAGCGCAAGGTAAATGACTGCTAATGCCTTGCCTGCATGGAATGACAGGTACCAGCACCACGCGCTGTTGAGTCGCATTTCGCTCCAATACTGAAGCGCAACCCTCACTAAATGTCTCTAACAACTTTGAAGCTGAGCATTTTCTTCCTTGAATTGTACAATAACCACTACAAACGAAGATGTAATAAGTTTTGCGACAAAGACAATGATCCAGGGTAAGCAAAAGAATACTGACGTCAGAGCTGCAGAACGTCGCACGACGTTTATGCCGGAACGTGACCCGTGGGGTGAGTAAGGTGTGCGCAGCGCAGCATAGCAACAGTCACCAGGTCGCATCCTGACTGCATGTGGGCAGATGGCCAAGGTGTGCTGACATGTTAACGCACATCATCGCGCAGCCGTTTAAGGAGCAGTTTTCGCAATCATTATGATATGCTTTTGTACGATAATAAAGAGAAAGTAATGCCTGATCCCCAACGCCGACCCATCCCATGTCAATACAGCTATGGTACATGCGAACCACTACGTAGCCTTCTTCTTCTTCTGTGTCATTCTGCGGAAGGCGTCCATACCGCCAGCACCAAGTGGACGGTGATCCGTGCCGCCTGGGCCCTCAAAAGTGCTGCGTGGAGCGATAGTGTAGCTGGATGGCAGCCCTCCAGCCCGGGCGCGATTGCCGTCTTCCTTCTGCGCTGGGCGCTGGGTCAGGCTGAACTGAGAGTTGGCTTTCGCACGCTGTGCCATCTTGGCAGCCCTGGTCAAACTGTTAGACGAGGCTCTCCAAGCCATTGATAGGTGATACTCACTGATAGTCAAAGTCGCGCGTTTCAATGTGGCGCTTCTTGTAGTCATCTGTGCGCTTGAGAATAGGTCTGCTCCATTCTCCCAACAGCCTTTCCGCCATGCGCTTGATGCTCGCCTCAGGCTTTTTACTGCGAGTGTAGAATAGGACAACCTTTCCAATGCCGCTGCTAAGCAGCGTCTCCTTCTCAATGCTCAGCTTCGTGAGTGCCTGGAAGATGTCGCGTTGAATGTTGTAGGCAGGAAGCGACCCGTCGTTGAGGGGCTCCAGGAAGAATTTGACGTGTTGGAGGAAGTTGGTGTCGGGGTCCAACACGGCGTGTTGAACGTTGTTGCGATTCAAGATGCCTGTAACGTCGGGCAACAGCTTCAGCTTGTGCAGCGCAGGCTGGCCCTGTTCGCGTGCCTCGTTGTCGGCCTGGCAGGCATGCTCCATTCGAATCTTGAGTTCGGCCAGAAGATCATCGATTTCGTCCTCGAGATCAATCTCATCCTTCTTCTTCCGCCGGCTGCCGGCAGGCTTCTTGATGGCCGCGTCCAACGCACGATCAATTGCGCGCTTTCGCTTTTCCTCGGGGCTCAGGTGATCCTCATTCTCCGGCTCCGGCTCCGCAGCCTGAGGTTTTGATCGTCGCTCGCCCTCAGCAGCTGTGCGCCTTTGCCTGCGAGGCTTCTGTTCATACGAATCGCCATCGATTTGCATATTCTCCTCATCGTTCCGCTTCTTCTTCTCGCGACGACCTTCCCGAGGCTTCTTTGCTGGGCCATCGGCCGTTTTGCGCTTCGATGCCTTCAGTGTCCGGGCGACGTCTTCGTCAATCTCGACAGGCCGGTCCTCGATACTCGCGGCAGCAGGATCGTAGTCTTCAATGAGATTCTCATCTACTTCGGAGAGAGCATCGGAGTCGCGGTCGGAGTCGGCTGCGGCCAGTTCATCTTGAAACTCCTCCTCCTGGCCATCGTTGACAACCTCGTTGCCGGGTGGTGCGACGGGTGATTCCGCAGCAGGCGACGCTGCGTCCGACATGCTTGCGCGGTGTAGCGCGTCGCTGTTTCGTTTTCGCTGGGAAGAGGCGCAGTGCTGATGATACAATGAAGTGTTTGTGTGCTTATGTTGTTATGTTGTTTGCCCAAGCAGATTGTATCGGTGATTGCCTTGATGCTAAAAGGATTGAATGTCGCGACTCACAGCACTGATTGTATTGTGTAGCGCAGGAAGAAGGCTGCAACTTGCTGTTTGGGCTCTGGCGTGGTTGAACCCCCAAATCAAGATTACATAATCCACAAATGGCACCTTGGCGGGCACAGAGGCCCACCCCATGCGCAAATGCTAGTGAATCCGGGTTTGTTTACTCGCAGCTGTTGCCACCAGTGACTGTCCACATCACCAGCATTCTTGGATGTTGATTGTCTTCTTCCCTTTGCGCTCTTCTACTCTTATTTCTGCAAGTCTTCTCGTCCTTCCTTGATGTCTTTTTGTCGAAACCCCACGCTCTCTCAATTTTCTGCATACTTAAATCAGCATGGAGCGCCGTACTTACGAAGGGCACATGGACTGGCAATGGGACGGCCATGCAGGACCGGTCGATGAAAGCAGCCCATTCATCAAGGCGACAGCGAACAGACGGCTGAACAATGGTAGGCTGGGTCTTTAACCTCGTATCATCATGTCCTATATTGGAGCTGACCTTTACCTTCAGGTTTTGCATCACCTTCTAAAGGGTCCGATCTGCCGAGACCTTTCACCACTCCCTCGAAGCCTCTTCAACCTCAGCGCAAGCTCTTTACACCATTGCAAGCGGCTTCCACACCCCCCGCGCCAGCGTTTCGCAATCCTGCTTTCACGACTCCGCGCAAACCTTTCGACGAGCAGATACTCTCCGAGGCCTCGGGTGCCGAGGACAGCCCAGCGCAAGCGTCTGACTACCCCAACGATACACCTGAAGCGGATCGCATGGACACTCATCTTAGTCCGGTGGGGCCGTCACGGGTCGACAAGGCTACTCGGTACAAAAAGCATGCTCCAGGGAAGGGGGAGATTGCATCGGGACGCGACCATGGACGTCGGAAGAAATATGACAAGGTGCCAGGGTATATGAGACGATCTGCAGAGGTGACTGATGACGACGAGGATGATTCAGGCGCCGAGTACTGGCGCAGCGGACGTTCCAGATCTCGACGGAGACCCGAGAAACCAGCCCAGAGCGGAAATCCCGTAGGTCAGTTGTTCAATATGCTGGAGCAGCACCACACTGCGCCCGAGAACATCCACAGATGGTTTTGGCTGGGCGTCAATGTCTTTCTCACCTGCTCGGCCTTGGGGATCGGGCTCGGTTTTCTTCACGCGCTCCAGTCCGACATGAACAACCTCAACGAGGAGGCCAGAGAGGTCATCAGGGCTCAGAAGTCGCAGTGTCGCCAGGACTACCAGCTGAACAGGTGCAACGAAGGGGTCGGGCCGCTCTTTCAAAAGACCTGCGATGAGTTGTTCCAGTGCATGATGAAGGACCCGGAAGCAATCAGCAAGGTCAAACAGATGATCAAAGGGACAGCCGACATTTTGAATGAGTTTTTCAACGGGCTGTCTTTGCAAACCTGGGTACGTCTCTGACTCCCATGCTTGAAATGCGCAAGGATTTGACTAACAGCGTCCAGACTGCGGGAGCTGGCATCATCGGCGCCTTGGCCTACTTCATGACAAGACGCCCATCATCACCCGCCGCCCCCGAGCCACCGCGACATCCGATTCCAACAGGGTCCTTTGACGATGCTGCTGGACCTATCCGACAAGGCGATGTCACTTGGATACCAGTGCAGACACCTCAAGCGCACCGGCGTCGGGCCATACACATGGACGATACTGACACAGACCACACACCGCCTCCCTTGCTCTGGACACCGAGCCGAGGCCATCGCTCCGGGAGCCCGATCAAGTATCCGCGAAGCGCATTGAAGCGCGACTTTTGATGGATATGCACACCAGGGGGGATTTCTTTGTCGGGGCTGGGGTGTAGGCGTTTTGGAAGCCGCATTGCAGGCGTTTGGACATGTTGTACCTTGTGAGATTTGCACGCTCAGCGATTGCTACCTGCACAAGTGCATTACTGAACTGTTGGGACGCTGAGCTCTCATAATAATTCTTCTTGTTTCTCCCCTTGCCGCTGCTGGGAGGGCTAATCTGTAACATGCTTGGCTGGAGGGCACCTGGGAACATATCAAGCTGGTGTCCTATCGATAAGGCCCGGCTCAGGCCGCCATTTTAGCGTCCCAGGCGGCGAGTCGGAGTCCTGAGCTGCTGTGGGGGCGCCCGACATTGCTTCTCAGGCATTGTTGTTGGTCCATCGTCAGCGTGCTCATCGACAAGTGATCACTTCGATTCTACTGTTTGATTCTGCATCGTGTGGCGGATACGATTGCCTGCACGATTTATGGCATTTCTTCTCCGTCTTCACCAAGTGATGGTGTGATGCCTCCTTTTGACAATGTGCTGGAATCCACCCGATGTACCTACGACGCAATGACCTCATGGTGCGCTAGTAATGCGCTCTGCTGTGGAGTCGAGAGTGTCGTCGCAAATACCGTACCCGGATCATCGAGAGCGCATAATAATTCGTCGCGCGTGCGATCCAACCCCCAGACAGACAGACCCAAACTCACCCTCTTTCGTAAGTATCTAAACAAACACTGCCTTATCCTTTCGCATTCACATCGACTCGCGCTTGCGGAAATTCACAATCAACACGGTGTCCGGCACATACTTGCCCGCAACCGCTGTCTGATCGGTCAAAAGGCCAGGCCAGGCAGGCCGTACGCGACAAGCTCAAAAGGCTGGTTCAATCTTCTCGTCCGCCCCTCCACTCCCCCCCACCGAACCCAACATCGTGCTTTCAACTCTCCCCTTCCCAAACTCGACCTGTCGATGCTCGTGAGAGGCGCACGACTGCTTCCACCTACCCGACTCCCCACCGTTCAGGCCTGCTGACGCGCCGAAGCCCTCGCACGCGCAGCATGTCCCTACAGCCAGCAGATTCAGGTCATTTACTCGACACGTCTTGATCAGCGCTGCCCAACAAACTTATTCCAAAAGCCCCGAGCACTGAGACTGGCATCCATCCAATGGACGAGGACAAGAGTCGCAGCCAGACTCCCTCTGCGCCGGGCCAGTCTAGTACGTCTAACACGCCCCAGCTCGAGGGCACGTCAACCTCGCTCTCAGGCAACTCGGGCACGCCTGCGCAAAGCCATCCGACGCCAGCATCTTCCTCTGCTGCGCAGGCGGCCAACTCCGTCCCCCACGCCGTCTCGACCCAAAATGCCAAGCGCAGGCGTGGTCTAGGCATTGTAACGCCCAACGCGTGCACGGAATGCCGCAAGAAACGAGCAAAGGTCAGTAGTGCCGGCACCGTCGTGGGACCATCTGCTGACGGACCAAGTGCGATGGGCAGCAGCCTTGCAGTCGTTGCCGGGGCCAGAAAGAAATCGAGTGCAAATATGAAATCCCCGTGCGCCAATCAAAGGAGAACCTACGCACCGAGATCGAGTCTCTGAGATCGCGGCAAAAATCGAGCGATAGCGTCTTGGCTGCTCTGGTGAGGCCTGGCCTCTGGGAAGATGTGCTCAGTCGCCTGCGCAACGGCCAGACGGTCGAAGCCATTGGGGAATGGCTCAGCGACCACGCACCGTTCGGTGCGGCGCCACAGTCCGCTACCTCCCATCGTGAACAGTCCCGCATGGGTACAACTTTACCACCATTATCGAATTACATTGGGCCCATCCCCGGATCCCTGGCGGCCTTGAACTTGGGTCTGCCTGGGATTGCTGGCGCGCCCGGCACGCAGCCGTCTCCAGGGTTGCAGAACAACAACGGCTCCTGGAATTTTCTCCAGCGGAACCACAGTGACTCAAACCGCAGCGATTCTCATACAGACCCCATGAACTGGCTGTCAGACAAGGTACATGTAGGGTCGGGCCAGCGAGAAACCGATCGATCGACTCGGCTGCCACGGTGTCGCGGACTGGAGCACATCTTGTCGCCTTTGGATGAGCCCGAGATGCAGTCCCCATCAGGCACTTGGACCAGCATTACGAGCGATATCAACTTGGTGCAGCATTTACTGGCGCTGTACTTCTGCTGGGAATACCCCACTTTTGCCTCCCTCAGCAAGGAGCATTTCCTCCGGGACTTTCAAGCCGGCCGATATCGATACTGCTCGCCCATGCTCGTCAATGCGCTGCTTGCGCTAGGCTGTCGCTTTTCGTCGCAGCCCATGACGCGAGCGAATCCGAACGACCCGTATACATCGGGGGACCATTTCTTCAAGGAGTCCCAGCGGTTGTTCTACCAAGAGACGAATCACCACGCGTTGACGACGATCCAGGCACTAGGTATCATGTCCATACGAGAGGCAAGCTGTGGCCGGGACTCGGAAAGCTGGTACTATGCCGGTCAAAGCATACGTCTGGCCATCGAGATGGGTCTTCACCGGGTACACGACGAAGGCGACGAAGACGAGTTGGCTGTGCAATCCGCGACCTTCTGGGGAGCGTTTGCATTGGATCAGTGAGTTCTCACGATTGCGTTCTGCTACCGCATTTACTAATGTTGTTGCACAGTGCTTGGTCTTTAGCGACAGGATCATTACCGCAGTGTTCCTGTTTCCCCCATCTGCCTCCGAAACCCGCTATCATCGATGATGTCGAGGCATCCCTGTGGGTACCTTACACTGACGACGGAGCACCGTTGCAGCGCTCCTGCGAGCAATCGTCTAATGTGCGTTCTGTGTACAAATGCTTCTGTGAGCTGAGCGAACTCGTTCACCAGTCACTGTACATGTTGCATTCCCCCGGCAAACCGTTGACATCGAGGGAATTGCTGAGTATATATACTCAATATTTGAATTGGTATGATCTGATACCAGAGGTGCTGCGGCTCGGCCACAATTTCACCCCGGCCGTTCTCTTCGCTCAGTAAGGACAACTGCGTCGACCTACGGAACATTTGAACTAACCCGGTTACAGTATGTACTATCACTTTGCCATCCTTCTCCTGTTCAGGCCGCTCATCAAGATGCGGATTATTGGCTCTAAAGTTTCACCCCGGGACGTATGTTGTCAAGCCGCAGACGCCATTCAAGGACTGCTACGCTCCTACTCGCAATTATACACCCTGCGACGAACACCATCATTCGTACCATACTTTGTTCTGACGTCGGCGATTATGCATCTCGCAGTCGGCGCCACCACAGTCTCCAATCGGTCTAATGCGTCAGACGAGGTCTCCAAGATGGCGGAAGCAGCCAAGCTGGACTCGAGAGTGGCAGAAGCTTTGAAACAGGGCATCTCCGACCTGGCGGAGATGGCGCCCTGCCATCATTTTGCCGAACAGGCCTTGAACATTCTGCGTTATCTCGCCAAGAAATGGAAAATCGATGTCGACGTTGACGACGGGAAGACACCACCAGAGGATTACCATAACCTTGTTAAGACGTATACCAACACCCTCAACTTTTTCGCCCCCAACGTCGTGGACACGGATTTCGACTGCGATTTCGGACTCTTCCAGGGCTGCGCCGTCGCCAGCGCCACGCAGGTCGAGGGAAAGGTGGCGAAGTATTCGGGTGATAAGATGGACAACCCCCTGTTCTGGCCTTTCCCTCTGCAGGGACGACCTATCCTGGCAAGGGGCACAGAACTGGAACAGGCGGGATTCGAGCTCCTCTGAGTCGGTTCGGACGAGACAGTCGAAAATCTACGGATCTAAATGTACAAGATGTTGTGCATTGCCGCACATCGAAAATTTCGGTATACTCGTTCGAAAGCGATCGTCAGAGGGAAAAGATACCCTGGCTGTTGTTACATGTATCATCGCAGCGTCGAGCCGAATGGCAGGGCAAGTTTCGGAGTGCGCGAAACCTGCGCATCCGAAGGATGTGTTGCACGCTTCGTGGGCGCTACGCGCAAATGCGCCACGCAGATCCTCTGGTTGTGAAACGGCCCTAGGCTCTGGATATCTTGCCGAGGGGGTATGGCAGACAAAACAGAACACGGGGGGTTCTGAAAGCAAGCGGCTTGCTCGAAGCGACAAGGGAGGACATGGTCATTGACTTGGCCTAACCCACGGCCCACGGCCCGCCGCCACGACGCGTGGACGCCGGGTAGATCCTGCTCGCAGAGCGGATGCTATATGTATTGTTGACGTTGCATGACGCACGTCTTGTCGATAGAATCACAAATATCTGTTCAGCCGTCGGCAGCCTCTTCGCGTGCAGTGACGAGGCGTTTTTCTCTCTCCAGAGCCGTGGCTGTTGCATCAAGGCGCAGTCAGCCAGTTCACATTGGTCTACGTGATGCTGCAGACTCAGCCGCCTGGCATACTTGCACCTTCGACTGAACGCTACATTCGTGCTTCATTGTCTCTTGCACGCCTCTGGCAAGGGCCAAGTGCACATGGGCGATGGCGTCAAAAAAGGCGCCCAGCGCAGCGGCGATTCCAGCATCCGAGGTAATGTTGCGTGTTGAGATCGCCACGCTCATAGATGGCTTGCGTTCAATGCCCCTTACATTGACCTGGGAACTCGAACTTCAGGTCGACGCTGTCCTGAAGCTTGAACGACTCTTGAAAGCTGAGCTGCGCCCAAGCGCACAGATTCGTCAGTCACGTTCAGGCGTACAAGGAGATGCTGATGGAGAGGTATGCACCATCGCAAGGCAGCGAGCCGATCAAAGACAACGATGTCGTCTGGGCTCGAGCATCGAGTCTGATGAGGGCTGAGATGAGCCCGATGGCTCTGGAGCTGTGCGTATACATCTGTTCGGGGGCTTCGACGTCTTTGACTAACTCAGAGCTCCCAGAAACACGAAGCCGAAGGAGACGTATGTGATCACCATCGTCACGGCAGGAAGAGAATGCATGCATACACCTAGGTCGGATTTTAAATGCAGGAGAGCTCCCTTGTTCGTAGAGGAGATGAAAAGGATGTTCCAAGCGCGTCATTCAGCACGGAAAACGGTTCAACCCAAAGGACCGGCACGACGTGGAAGGGCTCCATGTCTTGGTGTTGGTGTTGCTGGGTCTGGAAGTGTCCACACAAATACGGTGGCTGCGGAGGTAGAGTTGGGACTTCACCCCTTGCGACCACGAGTCAAGGTCTGCTACATGCTGCTCTTTGCTGAAGGATTGTTCATCCTGGGGAGCATGGCTTGGGGCATACACTGTTCACTCCACGGCGCTATGGGTGACGGATTCACAGGCGCAGGCTGGCTGGTCGCGGTCGGCACGCTCGTCCTCGGACCACCCATGGCCATCCATTACAAGTGTCGATGTTGGGTGCGAGGCTACCACACGCTTCCGCAACAGGAGCAGCAGCAGCGAGAGAGGCCAGGATACGCCGCACAACAATTCGCGGGAAGGGATTTCATGCCTTTCTTACCAACCATCTACAGCATGCCTGGGAGACGCTCTCCACCGATCGGATCGATTGACTACTCAGTACCGTTATCAGATTTCAACTGTAATGAACCCGAGGAAACATCCAGAGCAAGGGGTGAAATGCAGCTTATGGACCAACGGGCAATGCACGAGGTGAGCAGCTGGGAAGACACATATAGACAAAGACCTCTGAAGACTGAAAAAGGATGTGGGTGATATTTTCTGTCAAGTTTCCTTACTAGATCAGGGGTAACTATAGAAATGATGTTGAATATGCTATCACTAGCCACAGGGTAGGTTGATGACCATGGGCCCATTCTGGCCCTCGTGCAGCTTACCCCAGACTGGCTCCACCCGATCTTTGCTCTCGGCCCGCCGCACTCGTCGTATATGCCTCGGCTACGTGAGTACTCCGTACCACCTCCGTACATGATCTCATACGACCAACTTCACCACGACGCTGCTCCATCGAGAACCATCCATCTGCACGTGCAAGCCTCGAATCCACGACCTCCGACTGCGCTCGCCGTTGCGCTCTGTATCCATCGCATCTAGCTTTCCGTTTGACGACTCAGAGATTCCACGCCAATTGCAGGCGTCTCCCCAGAAGCACGCGCGCCATGTCCGCGCCATCAGCGATGCCCAGATCGGGCGCGAGGTCGACGCGTCCGACGGCTGGGCAGATTCTGTCGCTGCCGCCAAAATGGCTCGGCATGTACGAGGACTTCATCACCAAGAATGCGGGGCAGGTGTCGCAGATTGAGAGCGCGCTGCGCAGTCTCACGTACATCATCCCAGGTACACACACGCTCCCATCCATCCAATAGCCCTTGAACTGCTGACTGGGGACAAGGTCGCTTCCGCGATGCCGAGATAGCCTCCGAGTCGATACATTCGGGCGTGCAGCTCCTGTCGCTCTACCACGATACCCTCCTCACGCGCGCTGTTTCTCGACTAGCGCTACCGACGCCATCAGCGCACGCGCGGTATACACGGTTCTGGAGCGAGAAGAACACGAAATATCGTCGCGTGGCGATGCTTCTGCAGATGGTCGTTTACACAGAGCTGCTCTGCGAGATGACAGCGAAGCGCAAAGGAGGAGAGAAGTCGCGTTGGCGGGTCGTGGTGCTGCTGGAGGCGATCAAGGCCATATGCCGCCTTTTGCTGCTACGGATAACACGATCACGTCCGCTGGTCTCGCCTGTATTGCCCGAGAGAGAGGCGATTCCGGCGGATGCCGTGGAGGAGGTAGAGGACGGCACGAAGAGCGAGAGCGAGTTGATGGACGAGGTGGAGCTCAACGGGGACATTACCAGGGATATCCTGAGCGAGGATGAAGGCAAGGCGCCGTACGAGCGCGAGTGGAGGATGCCTCGGACGGGGATGAGCCTGCCCTCGCTGCCCAACTCGGGCGACATCAGCTCCTACTTGCTGGGTCGCGTCCTCACGGCAGACGACATCAAGCCTGCAAAGAATCTGTTGAACCAGCTCCAAGGGTCAGGTCAGGCGGCAGAGATTCTGCAGATCTTGTCACCCTTGATCTACGCGTCGGCGCTTGCTTCGAGCAAGAACCGCAGGTCATGGACGCCTTGGGTCGTTGGTCTGACGGTGGAGTATGCTGCGCGCCAGCTGCGCGACCGCAGCCTGCGCACCACGGCCCTGGAGCGCGATGAATGGAACAAACGTGGCTGGGCCATGGCCTGGTGGGCGATGCGTGGCGCCTTCTACGAGAACGTGACAAAGGGGATGGTCGGTGGCGTGACGCAGCGGATGCCTGGGTTCATCGCGGGCATCCTGGAGGACTACGAGTATCTTTGGGAGAATTACTACTTCAGCACCAGCGCGTAATGAGAGAGGACGATATCATGTTGTCAACCATTGTGTGCGGAGAGGGTACGCATCTCTACGGTTCGGAGATGATGGATGCGTATCCTTCGTATAATTTCGGGATATTAATTACACCGCGCAGAAACTTCGGAGCTGGGATAGTCTTCCCCCCGCTGCCAGACATCGTCGTTGTCTATAGGTCACCGTCCGGGCTTTCCTACTCGTTTCATTCCTTTTCCTTTTTTGTGTCTTCTTCTCCTAAACGAGTTCGTGAGTAGTGCAATCGACTAAGATGGTGTCGGCTGGGCGCTGAAACGGGTCGGTCCTCGATGGTGGAACCCCCCTTTCGGCAATCACGCGCCGCCCGCTTCGAGAACGAGTGAATTCACTGCGCCTGCACGCAGAGTGCAAATGCTGACAAGGACGCCAAGGCCGGAACTCTGCCCGTGGTGACCACGATGATGGCAAGGTGTTTCGCGCTTACCATCTCGGTGAGATGGCCTAGGCCGGTGTTTGATGTATAGTTGCGGCTGCTATGACGGTTCCCTGGGTGAGGTTCCACGTGCGTCGGGCCAAGAGCCTTGGCTCGAACCCTTTGGTCCCAGACGCCCAGGACAGGAAGGGTTGGCCGATGGGAAGAGTGGGCGACAACATGGGAATCTCGCGAGTCGGCGTTAATAATATTAATAATGCAAGCGAGTGGCGTCAGGAGGCTGGTGTAAGCGAAGCCATGAATACGCGCATTCGGAATACGTCTAAGGTCCCAGTGTGGACATTCCTGACAATGATTGGCATGCTCCTCTTTCCAGTCGTCCCCTTGTACTGCTAGGCCATTCAGTAGATCTAGATCGCCTGGTAGGTCATTGCACAGGCCATGGGTTGACAATAGGGGGAGAAATACACGACATCAGGTCCTGACTCCTGACCGGCTTGTCTGGTGTGGTGTAACCGTATGAGACTGAGCACTAACTTGATTTTGTCGGTTGAGCCGATCGGGGCCTTGGTTTGTGTGAGTGTGACGAAAGAAGGTGGACGAGGCGCAAGATCGCCCTCCTCCACATGCGGAGCTGCTGAGATTGACTTTGACTTTAGTGCTCCGATGCCCCTCGACGCTGGATGCCAGTGAGACTCCAAGTGGAGATTCGCGGGCTGCTACCGAGTACATACGTGCGTAAAGGCACGAGGCGCAATTGTCGCTTTCTCCCGAACTTGCTTGCCTCGACCGTTCATTGAGCACTATCCGCACAGATCAATGCAGTGGCCATTGAAGCAGCAGAGATCCAAAAGCCACAGCTGACATCAATGTGCAAGCCGTGGCCCATCTGCAACTGAGTGGTTGCGTGAAGGATGTCAAGCATGGTCAGGGGCTTGAGCCATTGCGGTGATCTCCTGGCGATCTTCTGGCGTCGGCGCGGAGCACGTTTGCTAGCGAGCTTTTGTTTCGAAAATGAACTGTTGTTGATGAATCGCCCACTAGCCCTACAGATCTCGTGCCAGTAGGTAATTAGTCGTACATGTACGTACGTGTGTAAACCGCGGACCAACGTCACGTTGTTGCCGGTATTTCGAAACGCCGGGCGACGCGGTTGGGTGGACTGCAGCCCGTATCGAGGAACCCACGCAACGCGGAGTGCGGAATCGCCATGAGCCGTCACTACTGTGGTGGACTAGCCTCGCTAGGGGCGATGGTCCATGGACCTGGACCTTATCGTGAAGTCCAGCAGCCCACGAGTGTGGAAATCGGGTGTTTTCTCAAGGACTCGTTTCAGGTCACGCGTTCGGGAGGCTGCGAGACACGTTTCTGCTCCTGCAGGCTGCCAAACACAAGTTACAACCTTCAACCTTGCAGCGCCCCCCAGTCGAGAGATGCTCTACGGAGCTACATGTAGTTTGACGCGACCAAATTTGGAACTTGCTAGACTGATTGGGAGGCTATGGATCATATGATACCGTCCTAGTACCTGACGTATCGATAAGCAGACCAATTGGGGAGGACTGAGGGTGTATTAAGGCAGGTACTAAAGTAACTTAGCTGCATTCAGGGGTTGCGCATGTGACACAGTGGCAGCCGGAGGCTTGTCGCAAGAGCCATGTGAAGCAGCCAACATGGGAAGGAAGCTCAAGTGTTTCCACTGATGAGCGCGCAGAACCAGGACCACTATTTAGCCCTGTCCTCGTCAAGCCGAGAGAGATGGCAAGAGCCATGCATCGTGCAGCGCTCCGAGTGGCTGAAGAAGCCTGGTCGTGCAGGTGTGCTACCCCGTGCATGTGCACGACGTGCTCTGTGAACCGTGTCGGCTTATTACTGGTGACGTGACGGGGGTGCACGCGCACAAGATGGTTTCCGATCAATTCCTGTGAACACTTGTGGTTAGCAACTCGGCGTTGATGGTCCTAGCTCTGATCCTGCGCACCATCTCACTCACAGAGCACAGCTGGCTGGCGACCTCACAGACAGGTACGGCCGTTTCAGACAACCAGCCCACATGACGGCATGGTTTCCGCCCATCTATTATTATCTAATCCGGCAACAAACATGACAATAATAACTGATTGTTCCGAAAACATCGGTAGTGGTCGCTACCACATGCGCCACACAAGGTGCCGTGCAGGCAGTGTGGTTTCCCCTGACCCACACGCCTGTTGTCTTGTCGCGCGTGTGTGCCTTGTCACCTGTGTGATGATGACAGACTGACTTGGCCCTCGGGAGGTTGGCCAGGCCTCGCGATTGACCCCTGGAGAGATGGCCTGACAGGAGGGAGACAGACAGACATGTTCGATATGACATGCACGTACGAATTCGAGGTTTCTAGGAGCTTGTTTGGCGGGAGGCCGGGGAGGAAGGAAATGAGTCCTGCCAGATGAATGTGATCATGATGGCTTTGGTGCGAATACCTCAAAAACCATGGACTCACGACTCACGGCGTGACGTCGGACTCGTCATCTTCAATCGTCGGCTGCTACCTAATATTTTTACAGTGCACACCACACCAGGGGCTCCAGTCGGAAGTTTGACTGCAAGCGCGACAGCTGGGCCCGGCAAAAAGGGGTCCTGCGGCAGCTAGAAGCAGTGAAGCCCCAGGGTCAGCCAACCGCACCGGCAGAAGATTTGCAGCAGATAGCCTACTACGTACGAATTTGGAAGATGGCGTCTGCATGTCGTTAGCGCCAGCCACGGCGATGTGCTGCGGCCTGCCAGCTGCCCCTGGCGCTTCTCTAAATTATGTACCCTAGCCGTTCCAGTCATTGCTCGTCAACGATCAGCCCCCGACAGCACGCATTGAGGGCATTGATTGCAATGATTTGGACCGAGGGACACGTTCCTTTTTGGCGGTGGTGATGGAGGGGGGATCTAATGAAGCACATTTCCAGGCGGCCACCAACTACCACAACTACAGTACCACAGCGTCCTGTCCCCACAGGCGAGCCTCCATCCGTGAGCCTCCAGTCAGCTCGTGGAACAGTCAATTCTCGTCGCGTCCATGGCGTACGGATTTCCCATCTCAATACCTATCGTCCATCCAAAGTCCTGGGCAGACATCAAATGGACCCGCGTATCCCGGACGGAATTAATGCTGTATCCGTATCCGCCAAGGAAGGAGCCTGCCCACTAATCAGCAGCGCCGTTCCTGCCAGTGCCAGGCACCGCATGCTGACCGGGGGGGGGGGGATCTGCTCATCTCTCGACTGGGCCCAGTCACCCAGCCATGGGACATGGCAGCTGAACGAACAATGGCCCCCAGCCCAGCCCAGCCCAGCCTAGTCCGTCCTTTCAGCTCCCGCCCATCTCACCGTTCGGGCCATCCGCAACTCTCACCTGAACTGCCACAACCGCCATCAACGCTCTCGTCATCCATCGTCGACGTCCTTTCGCTCAATCCCGCTAAGCTTCGGCCTTTGCATGCAGCGCGCTATCGCGTTCGTCCATTCGTTTACTACACCTTAATTACCCTCCAGTCGCTACATCCCAGTCTCGCGGCGCCTCTTATGTGAACCATGGACCCAACGGTCCAGAGTCAATCGCCTCACCTCCTACCTCAGCAGCAGCAACAGTCGCACCACCAGCAGCATTCGCAGCAGCAACCTCAAGATGTGCTCGCCGAGGCGCGCAAGAACTTGCAGATGCTGATGGAGGCTGGCCTCTCCCGCGACCAGCTCCATCAGCTACTCGACACGCAAATGCTCCAATCGCTCGCTGATCCGAACCAACAGCAGACGCAGCAACAGCAGACGCAGCAACAGCAGACGCAGCAACAGCAGACGCAGCAACAGCAGACGCAGCAACAGCAGCAGCAGCAACCACAACAACAGCAAACGCCAGACCACTCGTCGACACAACCGCAGCAGGTTCAATCGCAACTCCCTCCGCTCGCGATTCCTCCAGTGCCGCAATGCCCGCCTCCGCCTCCTCCCACTGCTGCTCGCCAGGTCGACCAGCAGCAACGGCAGCAACCCACGGTGCTTTCGCCCGTTTCGCAGAACTCGACGACGCACCTCGCGACGCCCGCCAACAGCTCGATTCTACGGAGCGACATGAAGCCCCAATTGCCAATGACGGATGATGGAACTGGTTCGTGGTCACCCACCGTGTCGTCAGACTGCAGGCGCATTCCTTCCATCACCTCAACTGACAAGGATCTAGCAACCCTGTTTTCGTACCCTCCTCCCACTGCGCCTTTTGCCCACCGCCCACGCTTCTCTGTCTCATCCACCAGCTCCGGCTCCTCGGGTCATGCCTCCGTCTTCTCAAACATGTCGTCACATTCTGCAATGTCTTGGGCGTCGGCAGGCACCAATGGCCCACGCTCGCAGGCTCCTCTGCCCATGCCGCCGCAGATCACCTCCCCGACCGGCCAGCCCGTGATCACGGCCGGCCCGATGAATGCCCCCGCGTCGCTCAACAAGCAGAACATCTACTGGTGCACATCGTGCGAGACGAGCTTCAAGCGCAAGTACGACTGGAAGCGCCACGAGGACGAGTTTCACGAGCGATGGAGGAAGTACCCTTGCCCGGAGCCGGGGTGCAACCGCAGCTTCTGGGGATCCAACTCCTTCAACCAGCACCACAAGCAGTGCCACGGCTGCACGACCTGTCCCCACGCCGAAAAGGTCGTTCGATTCCTGCGCAAGCGCAAGTACTGGGCGTGCGGCTTCTGCTCCGCGCTCCATCCCGCTCGCGAGCGCCACGTGGAGCACGTCGCCCGGCATTTCGAGTCTGGCATGACCAAGGGAGAATGGATGCACTCGCGGGTCGTGTACGGTCTTCTCCACCAACCTCTAATTCGCGAGGCGTGGGATTCTCTCATCAGCAGCAAGCAGTCGAGCTACTCTGGCAGGCGACCGCGTTTCAGTTGGCACCCCAGCAAGACGGGCCGGGCGCAGGGCTTTCTCGAGAAGGAGAACCCAGGCCAGCTGCAGGACCTGCTCGAGTTCTTCTCTGGCAACGAGGGGGAGGCTGAATTCATTGCTAGCGTCGCGTACGACCTGGCCGACATTGTTATGGACAACATTCAGCTCACGCCCCCTCCTTTCCCTGGACAGCCTCAGGGCATGCAGCAGTTTCAGGATCCGCGCATGTCCTTCAATCCCATGCCACCTCAGCCGCCGCCCCAGCAAGTCATGTCCAATGGCAGCCCGAACGCCCACACTTCGTACGCCCCAGCCTACCAAACACCGATGATGATGCCTTCGCAACAATACACGCATCCCACTGGGCCGTCGCCCCCTGACTCGACTGGCCATTCGCCCTTGACGGCCAATCACTCGCCCATGACGGCCAATCATTCACCCATTCCCTCAACACACTCGATCAAGCAGGAGCATCCGCACTCGGCGGCCCAGTCGATGGAGACTAGCGATGGCGTGATGGACTTTGATTATTCACCTGTCCCCGTTGTTTTTGACGATTGGGAGAGCATGCACAATCAAAGCATGGACGAAGCCACATCGGGGCAACCGACTGCTCAGCCCGGATGGGGCATGATGCAGTACTTTGCTGACCCAAGGGTCAACTCGTGCTGAAGCAAGTTTACGAACATGGGGACTTGCCCCAGAGCCAAGCGGTGGCTTGGCAGAATCACTTGATTTTGTTTTATTTTTTATTTTGCGTTTTTACCAGACGTTTTGTTCGTTTGCGTATATTCACCCTCGTTTACTTACGTCCCATTTACGAACATGGCATACGCGCCAATCATCATTTCTTATTGTATCGTTGTTCTACGCTGGGAAAACGGCTTCCTTGTCTATTTCTGTTGGGTGTATGACCCACTTCTAATCAGAGGACCGTACATATATGAATGCCCCTTCGCGGAGGGTAATTCACAAGGAGTTGGCGGGTTATAATTCAGGTTGTGGCATGGATGGATGTATGTATTGCTGATGAGATAGAGAGAGAGAAAGAAAGAAAGAAAGAGAGAGAGAGATAGCTCTGGGACCCGCCCGGGAGCTGGGATTGTAGGAATCGGACAAAAGGGAAGAGTAGGAGGCACCCAAGCTGTGGAAGATGGGACTTTACATAGTTGTAGTCGACGAGACGTTCGAATGGAGACAGCTAGATACCCCCCCTTATTTGTATGATACGCGCTTCTCAGCGGTTTCTTCAACTTAGAAGATGATCATCCCTTCTCTCCACATAATTAGCCTGAAGGTAGAGAGAGGCCTCTTGGTGCGCGGGATGAACTCCTCCGCCATGAAGCCGCTATGGCCGGGATAAGGGCCTGGTTTCCAGATGGTGATGCGCAGCGACCCGTCCTCCTGGACCTTTTCCTTGTACACGATAAAGGGGTCCATGCACATGATCGGGGTCACGATCCACTCGTCGCACCCGTCCTCCGAGAAGCAGATGTAAGGCTTTCCGTAGTCGTTGTAGCCGACGCGCTCCTCCTCCCAAGATTCGTTGTGGCCGGGGCAGTTGGTGTTGTGGCAGGCGAAATCGCCGCGGTGGTCGAAGTAGCAGGTGTGATGGCAGAAGGAGCCGCACTTTGTGCAGCCGACGAAGACCATGGTGGTATTGGTATTGGTGTTGGTGTTCGTGTTGGTGTTGGCGATGGGAGGTGAGGTAATGAAGTGTTGTTGTGTTGACACGAGTCGGGTTGACGATGGGGGG
Organism: Emericellopsis cladophorae; assembly: GCF_022114955.1. Lineage (NCBI taxonomy): Eukaryota > Fungi > Ascomycota > Sordariomycetes > Hypocreales > Bionectriaceae > Emericellopsis > Emericellopsis cladophorae. Next base: position 106,128 of record NW_026250956.1, on the reverse strand, counting down.
AGGAGGGGTTCTATTGCTCTGTTCGGCAACAGAAAGGCGCGGACATGATGATGATTCCGTGTCCTCTGTTGTTTGACATTTTGTGCTGTTTGTTGCGAGGTGTTGGGACTCATCCGAGTGAACAAGGCCATGTTTGATGGAGATGCGGCACACCAGACCCCTTTGTGTGAACAGTTGTGCTCGGCCGGACTAGATAAGGGAGGGCCCCCTGAACAACCGGGAACTACCCTCTTACATCTGCTGCGCAAGGACAGCAATAATGAAAATCTCGAAATACGTGAATCGCTTCAATATCCATGGGCTTGCCAGTTGATGAGAGAACGTCCATGAGCCATGCTGCCGTGGGAGTACCTCTGATTGACATCAAGTTCTACGTCAAGTCACAGTAAATCTGAAATCAAGGCAGCCATTGCCTGTAATAGGGTGCATCAGAGCCAGAGGGAATCCAGAATGAGGAGCTGCCACCGTCGAATGGTGCTGTGATCACTGTTCAAGCGCCAACTGCATGTATCACGTTGGATTGACATTCTCAACATAGCTTTAGTAGGCTGGCATAATGTTACCTTTCATTCTGATGCGTAATCCATAGTGAAAGTCGATAGTGCTCAGCCCAAAGAACTTATTCACAACCGATGTGGCTCTGCTGCGCTAGGAGCTCACGGCCCATCGTCTTCAAGTCTGCGTTTGTCAACACCTTCTTGTCGAACGTATTCACCACTTGATGGATCATTGCAGCAGCGAGCTCGTCACGGCCGACGTTCGCAACGGGGTTGAGCGTCCTCACGGCGGAGCCCCAGGTTGCTCTCGCGTAGGTTGCGTCACTCGTCACAATGCCGGGGCGCGCGGTGCAGACCTGGACTAGGCCATTGTGCTGCTCCGCGATTCGACGTAGCATGTTCTCTGTCTCGCCCTGGGTCCCAAAAAAGTCAGTTACCGAAAGCATGGACAATTGAACGACGCTACTTGCCCGCATTTGAATATATCGTCCGATCGGTCCGGGCTTGGGCGGACTGTCGGGATCAACGCGATCGCCGCTCACGTACATGAAGTGGAAGGGCTCTGCCATGCCAGCGCTGATCATGGCGTGGAGAGCGGTTGTGGTGGACGTCTGGCATATCTTGACCACGTCCTCCCACCGGTAGGTCATTGACTTTGATGGTGTGATGGCAACAGTCCTGTTTAGTGTGAGCGTCGAAAACGTATTCAGCGAGGACAGGCAGCAAGCCTACCAAATACACGCGTGGGCGCCGCGCAATTCTTCGAGGATGTGGTCTGGATACTCATTATAGTCTTTGACGAGAACCTGCTTCAACTTGCTGCTGTCTGCATTGTCTGGCAGCTCGACGGCTCGCCGCGAGAGGGCGATGACTTTGGAGATTTTGGGATGGGCGAGGCTCTGCTGGACAACTGCGGTCGCGACCAAACCCGTGGCACCCGAGATGATGACTTTCATGGTCGCGAGATGTTGATGATCTGGATGCACTGGCTTGATTCTCCCACGTACAGTCTGACTCTGGGCTGACATGACAGCCCGAGAAGCAGACCCCGCTTACAGCGTCTGGAGATTACGATGGAGATAACAGTGTTAGTCTTGGGCACAAATCCTACACAGATATAACAGTCAATTTGAGGGATGGTGATTCTAATTCAATGGAGGTCTGAGACCCCTGAGCTTAGTCTTATTGGAGAAGAACCCGCACTCAAATCCTGGACATGCCTGGCCCCCTTATCCCCTCCAACCCGAGATCTCATCCAGCGTCAAGACATATTCGTCATTATAGATCTAGACGAGTCAGTAATGTCTCCTGCGAACAGCACTTTGAAGAAACTCACCGAATTCAAGAGCTCAGGCGGGTTGTAGTTGGGGTTGTTAATGAAGCCGTCAGTCCAGACGGCGAACCACAGCCAGTGCGTCTGGTACGCTTGCAGCAGATCAGGATCTGGCGCGGAACCGACTTCCGTCGCAGCGACAAGTTTCTGATCATTGCCTAGCTCGATAAGGCGATTGTACTCGGATGACATGGGCTGTATGAGCTGTCAGCAACGCCCCAACACATCACTTGAGAGGGAAACGACGAGACTTACGCCATTGCCCGTGTCGTAGACATCGGCGGCCAGAATGTCCACCGTATTGGGGTCGGGATACCATTCAGGGGCGATCGAGTTCCAGACCCAAATCAAGTTGTTCAGACCGTGGTGGTTGGTCATACGATCGTACATGAGCTCCCAGAGTTGCTTGCATGGCTCGGGACCCTGGGCGCCCCACCAGAACCACTTGCCTTCGGCCTCATGCAAGGGACGCCAGAGCACGGGTACGTTTGCCTCCTGGAGGCGCAGGAGCTCTTCAGAGATGGCGTCAATGTCCCTGATGATGAGCTGGTAGTCGTTGCCATTGGGATCCGCCAGGGCCGTGGAGACGTTGAAGCTGGTGGCCCTGGTGTAGAAGCCACTCCACCAGCGATTCTCTTCCGTGTCGTAGAGACCAGCGGGGGCATTCCAGTGCCACAGCACGGAGACGATGCCGCCCATTTCGGAGAAGGTGATGGCGTCCTCGACGGTCGTGGCGACCTGGCCCTGCCTCTCGACACGGGAGGGGCTGTAGTCCATCAGGTCCACGGCGACGAGGGCGGGTGTCTTGCCAGTCTGCTCGGCGAGCCATTCGGTCCACTCGAGGTCCTGCTGGCCAGAGAGGATGTTTTTGCCATAGATGGAGCGAAGATAGTCGTAGAGGGCGACGGCATCGGCGTTGGCGTTTGGGTTGACGAGTGTGGGGTTGACGTCGTGGTCAGGAGCAGCCGCTGCCACGCTCAAGGTCAGGGAGTCGATCAAATACCTGGGAAGGTTGGTAAGTAAATAAAATAAACATTCGTGAACTATCTCACCATCCCCAGTTGTTGACAATGTCAATGGTGTTGGTGCCTTCGTTGAGCAGGAGCTGACCAGCGTTGACGTCCTCCCAGGTGTCGGTCGCAGGGAGGAAGATGGCGCTGTTGATGCCCCCGTTCAGCGAGACGGTGGCGGTCTTCTCACCGTATGGCGCAGCGTAGCGAATGGTCACGTCGTACAGCTTTTGGGAGGAGCTGTCCACGGAGAAGGTGATCTTGTCCGAGGCTTCATCGAAGCCACCGACGTACCCAGAGCCTGCGTCGGAAGTCAGCAGATTCGACGTCTTGTAGCTAGATTTGGCTTACCGCTGTATCCAGCTAGGTCTGTCAGGACTTGGGTGCCACTGAGTGCAGCGTCTTCCGCCTCCCAGGTCTGCGCGCCGCAGCGCTTCACCAGGGGGAAAGCCAAGCTCGGGGTGAACAGTGCGAGCAACGCAAAGATCATCTTGTCGAAGAGTATGGCTTGTTCTACAAGATGCGTCTACCCAGCAGATACAATGTGAGCACCATTACATTATGTACTCCTGCTCTGGTTGACCATCACCCTTGAGTGAGCAGCAATGTGTGGCGGGGGCACAAGGTCCGCAGTGTCCGAAAGAGGCAAGTCTGGGGCAGGAATCCCGGGGGAAACATGTGGGGCCTCCGGGCCGGGTACCCACTTATCTGTCGGCCCGGGCTTGTCAGGCGATCGAGTCTTGGGGAAGGGATGTCGGACGGGAGCATATAATCCCTTTGCATGTGTTTGATGCTATATTCTGTATCGAAACGGGGCCAATATCTTGGACAAGACCCTCTGAGACTTTGCTAGGATGCCCGGGCCCTCAATGTCAGTGGTCAGCCATGCGCCTGGTCCAGGCACTGCAAGCCCCCTCTCTTCCCAACGTGGAAAGGTGCTATAGCTGGAGCATGCGGTGGCGTCCATGCCTTGGACAGATACGCGATTTACCATTCGGCGTGCTTCTCCAGAGCGGTCTTTGACGTTTCTGCTGCCGTTACTGTCGTCCCGTCCTCTCGGCAGCCTAGCCGTCTTCCCGGAGCAGCTCCTCGCTGGGGGCATGTCCTCGCACGTGACCGTCATAAATTGCCTCCATGTCTAATCTAGCGGCATGTCGGTCGCCTCGCCGTCGACGATATTAATTGGTACTCCGTTGCACGATGATCCATCTGCACGTCTGACTTGTGGATCTGGGAACAACTCCAGTGCGCCACAAACAGTGTATCTCCAGTACGATGTAGATAGAAACTATCTTGTAGTCTTCACTTGCCGAGAGGCCTCCCTGTCCCTCTCGCACTCGCACGTAAAGTCAGGGGCTGCCTTCACCCTATCGTAGCCGTAGCAAAGACCTTCATCACATGCATTGAGTAGTGCAGATCAAGTAGGCCCAATATTCATCTAGAGGCCACAGATATGTTCGCTATTGAGCTAGTGCGCACGACGCTTACAGCCATTCAGCGCATTCATCTTCGCCGCATGCTCGTACACCAGCGGCTGCGCCTCGTCGTCGTCCAGGTAGATGGTGAACCCGTCGTTGTGGTTGCGGCCATACGAAAACCCCGAGTAGCCAAACTGCCAGTACATGTCCGGCATTTTCTCCTCCTCGGCAATCTCCTGCCAGCCACCCATGGCCTCGACCCTGGAGATGTCGCTGACGGTGCCAACATACGCCAGCCGCGCCTCGTCCGTCAGCCAGCCGTACTCCTCATGCACGACAGGCTTGCCTGCTGCACGAGCGGCCTCGGCATGGTCGCGGATCCACTGGTCCGTCCAGTCGACCGTCTTGGACCACCAGTCCGGATACGAGTGGAAGACACCAAAGTCAATATCGTCGAGGGCAATCTCGGCGTCAAAGTCACCGCCGTCGGCGCCGTTGTACGCCCAGTCATCCGAGACGCGGTTGAAGCCGCCCTCGCCGCCCCAGGTGACGAGGTGGTTGGGGTCGAGCGACTTGACAAAGGCGCTCATCTCGGTGATCCACTCGGTCATGACGTCTGGGTTGCAGCCGGCGGGACTGCGTGGGAGGTTGCGCGTGCCATCGGCGCCGCAGCGTGGCTCGTTGGCGAGTTCCCAGGCGAAGATGGTGGGGGAGTCCTTGTAGCGGGTGACAAAGAGCTCGACGTAGTTCTTGAAGGCCTGCTTGATCTCGGGGACGTGGAAGAACTGGTGGGGGTGTTAGTCGGGGGTTGCCTCGTCTTGAGAAGAACATACGTCGTCGTGGTACTGCCCGCCTAGGTTGACGGTGTACATGTCCATGCCGCCGTAGTCGGCCCAGTTGTTGGTCAGAGTGACGAGGAGCTTGACGCCGGCGGCCTCGGCACCGTCGACGACCTTGTCAAACTGGGTCACGTCGATCGTGGGGACGCCATTGTCCCACCACTGGAAGACGGCTTCATTGGGACCAGGGTTGCCACCGTTGTACTGGGGCAGGCCGCTGGGGTCAAAGGTCACGTTCTTGTCGTTGAAGCCCCATGTGCGCATCACGCGGAGGCCAGCATCGTAGGCGGCTGTCAGTCCCGTTTCGACGTCGGCCTGGGTCTAGTGCGCGTTAGCAATGGATGTGTAGACAAGCTTGGGTGCCCTGGGCATACGCCTGTGAAGGGGAGATAGTAGGCATTGCTGCCGGCGAAATAGAAGCTCTTGCCGTCGAGCATGAATTTCTCGCCATCGACGGTCACGAAGCCTTCAGCCTGTCTCTCGGTTGGGGCAGCGGAAGCCTGGGCGACGCAGAGCGCCAGGGCGGCTATCTTGGAGTGAAGAAACATGGTGCCTTGCTCTTTGTGAACAATCAAGCCAAATGAAGTGGTCAATTAATTGATGGATTCCCTACCGAGTCCCTCGCGCAATCTTATACTCTGCTCGGACCCTGAAGCGCCGTCTCTCTTCTGGGCAAAGTAAACGGGGCCAGAAAGACGATGAGTCCATTTGATAATGCGTCCGACTACCAAGACGGACTTGTTAAACGCGTGTCCGCATCAAGGTTGTGTGCTCGGCATTTTGAGACTCCGTCTCTACATAATAGTCACTCGCCCGTCCATGCAGCAGCCGAGGCGGAGAACCATGTGCGATCTGCTTGACACACCACCACGCTGGGCAACCTTAATCCCCCCCCCCCCCAGATCCCATCCATTACTCCAGGAAATCTTGTATCAGCGTATTGATCCTCTTCGCTTGCTCGAGATGGATCCAATGGCCGCCGTCTACTTCCCTGCAGGTCAGGTCCTCACACCAAGCAGCCAGCAGGTCGCGCTGCTGGGCAAATCCCTCTGCCCCTACAAATAGCGTCGGCGTCTGGATGCGAAACTCTTGCAGTTCCTTCTCATCTTCTGCAAACAGATTGTCTGTCCACATTGTATACCACATGGTTGCGCCTCGGTACCCCCCCGGACGCGCAAAGCACTCCAGATGCTGTCGCTGCAGGTCAGCCGTGTACCACGCGCCCATGGCCACTCGACGCTCCTGCTCGCAGAACTCTTTCATCTTCCCCAGCGGACGGTACCATTCGTCCCAGACGCCGTGATCGGCGCAGAAGACGAGATTCATGACCGCCTGGGCGTGGCTCTCGAGCGTGGTGGCGGCCTGCGGATCCGTCGCGAGCCACTTGATGTACCCCAACAGCTCAAACCCGAGAATCTGCCTCGTCATGTGATTGATGGAATCCACGTCGAATGGGGTGCCGAGCTTGGGGGGCCCGACGGCCAGAAAGACGAGGCGATGCCACAGCTCGGGATAATAGGCAGCGGCACGCGAGAGCAGCGTGGCGCCAAAGTCGTGGCCGACGCCGACGAGCGTGCTGCGCTTGGGGTGGCCTGCTACCATGACGAGCGCGCGGACCATGTCGGCGATATCGTCGCTCATGAGCTTTAGCCGGTACGCATCGGGGCACGAGGGCTGGTCCGTCTGGCCGTAGCCCAGCAGGTCTGGGGCGAGGACACCGTAGCCGTGGGCGGCCAAGTAGCCGGTCTGGTGGACCCAGTCGTGGAGGTGTGAGGGGAAGCCATGCAGGAGGAGCAGGGTTGGTCGGCGGCTGTCCCTGGGGGGGATGTGGACGAGGGAGTATGTGTGCCCTCGGGCGGTCTTGAACGTCTGTCGTGGGGAGTCCATGGTCCTGACTTTGGGATATTTGAGGCCAAATGATGAGGGCAGGCAGGCGGCTTGAGTATGATCTGTGAGGGGCGAAGAGTAAGACATACATACGCCTTGTCGGACACTTCTCGGCTACAAAAAGTTCTCCATCATCCATGACAGATCATTCGTCTCCCCAAGTCCCAGGTCCCCAGACAGACTCCAACGGTACCTGGACTAGCTCCGGCTCCACGAATCCTCAGTCGGTACTTGGTGATCTGTGAATAGTCAATAGCGACTAATTACCCAGTGATGTACGTACGCATCGTCCCCTCCCTCCGACTTCCAAGTCCCACCGACATCGACGGTATCCGTTCAGGCTAATTGATTCTGCATTCAGCCGGGTCTCTGTCCTGTCGGCAGAATCGAATTATCCAGACAATGGACATGGAGATCACCAAGGACGTCAAATATAATAATGGGAGCTATGCGCCTCGAGGACTGGCTTAGACTCGGTCACTTGAGTCTTGAGACCTGACACTGTCAGTCTGGTCTGTTCCGTCACCCAACCCTCCTGACCATGCGACCACTCCTCTGGATAGCGTCTGCGCTCGCCGTGGCGCGAGCCGAGGATGGCCTCGACGGCTGGCTTCGCTATGCGCGACTGCGCGACTGCCACACGGGCGGACAGCTCGACGACTTTGCCACGTCCATTGTGGCCCTCAACGCAACCGAGGGCGCACCGCTGCACACGGCCGCCCACGAGCTGCAGGTGGGCATCCAAGGCATCCTGGGCCTCGAGCTCGATGTCAGCGACAGCGTGACGGACAAGGACACATCCTCCATCATCGTCGCCACAGCGCAGGCGTACGAAGATGAATTCGGCAGCCTGCCAGAGGCCGTCGACCTCATCGAGGATGGCTTCTACCTGAGCAACAAGGGCGACGATACTGTGATCATTGGCTCCAACGAGCGCGGCGCCCTGTACGGCGCCTTTGAGTACCTCTCGATGCTGGCGCAGGGCAACTTTGACGAGGTGGCCTACTCGACCAACCCGGATGCGCCCATTCGGTGGGCGAACCAGTGGGACAACCTCTGGGACAACGGGACGCACGGCCCCGTCGAGCGCGGATACGGAGGCGTTTCCATCTTCTACGACGGCGTGGGCCACGTACGCGAGGACCTGTCGCGCGTGCCCATGCTGGGTCGCCTGCTGGCATCGATCCGGGTCAACGGCATCGTGATCAACAACGTGAACGCGGACCCGACGATTCTGAGCGAGCGCAACTGGGACGGCGTCGAGGAGATTGCCAACCTGTTCCGGCCATGGGGCGTGCGGATCGGCATGTCCCTCAACTTTGCGTCGCCGCAGACGTTTGGCGGCCTCGACTCGTTCGACCCGCTCGACGACCAGGTCATCGACTGGTGGCAGGGCATCTCGGACGAAATGTACGAGCGCGTGCCGGACTTTGCGGGCTACCTGGTCAAGGCCAACTCGGAGGGCCAGCCAGGTCCCCTCACGTACAACCGCACGTTGGCGGACGGGGCCAACATGTTTGCCAAGACGATTGCGCCGCACGGGGGTATCGTCATGTTCCGGGCCTTTGTCTACAACCACCTGGCGGACTGGACCGACTGGCACGCGGACCGGGCCAACGCGGCGGTCGAGTTCTTTGCCGAGCTGGATGGGCAGTTTGACGACAATGTCGTGGTGCAGATCAAGTACGGACCCATTGACTTTCAGGTGCGCGAGCCCGTCTCGCCGCTCTTCTCGACGCTGCGCGAGACGGCCATGGCCATTGAGCTGCAGGTGACGCAGGAGTATCTCGGCCAGCAGTGCCACCTGGTCTATCTGCCGCCGCTGTGGCAGACCATCCTCGACTTTGACCTGCGCGTGGACGGGCAGGAGTCGAGGACGCGCGACGTGCTCAACGGCAATGTCTTTGGCAAGAAGCTGGGTGGCTACACGGCCGTGACCAACGTCGGCATGGACCCGACCTGGCTGGGCAGCCACCTGTCCATGTCCAACCTGTACGCCTTTGGGCGGCTGGCGTGGGACCCGACGCTCGACTCGGGCGCCATCCTCGACGACTGGACGCGCCTGACCTTTGGCCTTGGTCGCAGCGTGCGCGAGACGATCCGCGCCATGTCCCTCGAGTCGTGGCCGGCATACGAGAACTACACGGGCAACCTGGGCATCCAGACGCTGACGGACATTCTCTACACCCACTACGGGCCCAACCCGGCCTCGCAGGACAACAACGGCTGGGGCCAGTGGACGCGCGCCGACGGCGACAGCATCGGCATGGACCGCACCGTCCGGAACGGCACCGGCAACGCAGGCCAGTACCAGCCCGAGGTGGCCGCTCGCTACGAGGAGACGGAGACGACGCCCGACGACCTCATGCTGTGGTTCCACCACGTGCCCTACACCTTTGAGCTGCACTCGGGCAAGACGGTGATACAGCATTTCTACGACGCGCACTACGCCGGCGCCGAGACGGCCGCCACGTTCCCCAAGAGATGGGAGACGCTGCGTGGGCGCGTGGACGACGAGCGCTTCGAGCACGAGCTGTACCGCCTCACGTACCAGGCGGGCCACTCCCTCGTCTGGCGCGACGCCATCAACGAGTTCTACCGGAACTTGTCGGGCATCCCGGACGTACACGATCGTGTGCGCCACCACCCCTGGCGCATCGAGGCCGAGGACATGACCCTCGATGGCTACGTACCCGTCGACGTGGAGCCGGCTGAGACGGCGTCGCAGTACAGGGCGGTGGTGACCAACGGGACGGGCACGGCGGCGACGACTCTCGATTTCCCGGACGGCACGTATAACCTGGCCGTGAACTACTACGACGTGGTGGGCGGCAACGCGACGTACTCGGTGGCTCTGGATGGGAAGACAGTGGGCACATGGCAAGGCGATGCGGAGTTCAGGCTGGGCAAGTTCCCGAGCGAGTTTCTGGATGGGCATTCGGCAATCCGCGTCACGTTTGAGGGTGTGCCTATTCGCAGGGGAGATGAGCTGGTGGTCACGGGCGTGGCGGATGGGTCGGAGCAGGCGCCGTTGGATTATGTGTCTGTGCTGCCGCTAGGCGTTGTGGACTAAGGGGGGTTCGTCATACTGTAGCCATTATTTGATACTTATTGCAATCTCGTGTTCGGGCTGTCTCGAGTGCGTCCATCTGGCTGTTCTTCCAGGTGTGTCGTACGCACGTACCGTAGGGTGAGCGCTGGCTCGGTCTTTATAGGAGACATAATCGCGAAAGACGTGATGACGCGGTCTGTGTGAGTGAAGAGCTGGTATATGCTGGTTGTGACAGGGAGGACCTCGAAGCTGATGTCGTTTGTTACCTGTCGTGACATTAGATTCGTCGGGCCTCATTGACTCACGAGCCGCGTCATTTCGACGACACCAAGTGCTATCTATCGGACAGCCATCATTTTTGCAGCACCATACGTACTAAAATGTCCATTCGTATTCAGCTTGCCATGTATCGACTCACAATTCCTTGCGGATATGTCTTCACGCTGTAGTACTATGCTCCAGGGTAGGCAGGACTCCCCGCCGAGTTAGTCACACGGCGAGGCCGCGATGGCAATTCGATGCCCAGAGCCAGACCCCCCCTGAATTTCCAGACGTCGAGGATCGATCCTCAAATTAGAGGGCGCGTAGCGGTGCAGTGCAAAGCTCAACTGGGGCGTGGGTGACCTGGGGTCTGACGCCCGAGGAGGTCAACCCGACATCGTAAGCACTAGCTGCCTGGTCCTGGGGGCTGCAATCCTGAATATAATGGAGGATTCGTAGTGGACGTGGGATTCCTTTTTAAATAACACAACGCTTGTTCACTATGTACGGGTATACGTCAGGCTCGCCAGCCTCTTCAGACAGCACCAACTCTCCAGACACTAGGACTAGTACGATCCCGGAATACCGACAGTGGTTCCCTTGAAGCTGCCGCTGACCTCGCCGAGCTCGAGGGCGGCGTTGACGACACCGGCGAGACCCTCACCCGCAATGAGACCAGCAGCGATGCCGATGCCGTAGGACTCGAAGCTCTTGCCGAACCACTTGTTCCACCACCAGGCGGTAATGGCGCCCATCATGACAGCACTGTCTCGGTTAGCAAAGATCGACAAAGGGAGGGCGAGGCATACATACTTGGCATAGCCAGAGTCGGCGCCCAGAACCCAGGCGACACCGATGCTCATCCAGTTGGGGAGGTAGTTGCGGTACTTCTCCCGCGAGCCGGTGAGGAAGAAGTGCTTGAGGACGGCCTGGAGGGCCGACACAACGCCCATGACAATGGTGAAGATGCCGCAGGAGCGGGAGATGGGCAGGGTGGGCTGGGTGACGGCCTCGGCCACGGCCTTCCAGGCAAAGACAGAGGGGGCGTTAAAGGGGCAGACGGTGGTCGGGTCGTTGACGAGCTTGGGGTCCCAGACGCAGGGGTAGGCGGACATGAAGAGGACGAAGATGCCCGGGGCGAGGAAGACGGCGACGACGGCGCCAATGGCCTGGGCGTAGAACTGGAGGCGCGGCGGGGTGCGGAGGAGGAAGCCGACGCGGAAGTCGCTGGTGAGGTCGCTGGCGACGCTGGCGGTGCCCGAGGCAATGTTGCCGGCGATCAGGTTGATGCGCTGGGCGTCGGGGATGGAGTGGCCGGCGTTGTGGGTGATGCCGCCAAAGATGAGCTGGGAGGCCTTGGAGGAGGCGGTCAGGGGCGTGGTGTCGGTGACGGCGCCGCCGTAGATGCTGATAAAGGCAAAGAGGAAGCCGAGGATGCAGGCGAGGATGCCGAGGCCGGCGTTCATGTCGTACTGGACGTGGACGATGATGGCGCCAATGACGGCGAAGACAACGGTGCCCGTGACCCAGATCCAGACGGGGACCTGCTGGTCGGGCGTGGCAAAGTCCTGGACGAGCTCGGACTGGTCGACGGCCTTGGCGGCCTGCTTCTCGACCCAGGCGTTGGTCTTGCCCTGGGCCTGGAGGCGGGCGTGGAGGGTGGCGGCGGAGCGACGCATGCTCATGAGGAGACCGGTCCAGATGATCTTGAAGTGGAGGACGAACTCGACGAGGCCGTAGACGACGAGGACCATGACGCCCGGCCAGAGGAACCAGTAGCGCGGGGAGGGCACGTAGCCGGGCTCCGAGATGCCGCCCATGGAGTTGTAGCTGATCATGCCCTTCCACTTGCCCTCCTCGACAATCGCCACGCCGGCGCACTCGCCGTACTTGACGAGCAGGGGGCCCGCCAGCGCCCAGGCGAAGACGGTGCCGCCAAACCAGGACAGGGCGGCGTTGAGGCCGACGAGCATGCCGGAGCCGAAGAAGGCGGGTGTCAGCTGGATGTACCAGCCCCAGTTGTCGGCCGCGAGGGCGGTCTGGTTCCAGTAGCCGGTGGTCGAGAAGATCCAGGCGAAAAAGTGCCAGTTGTGGAGGATGCCATCGGCGTACTGGGAGACGATGATGTGGGCAAAGGCACCGATAAAGGCGAAGCCAATGGCCTTGATCTTCTTCATGGCGTCGGCCGCACCGCTGCCGACGGCGTGCATGGAGCGGATGGCGACCGCGGTGGCCGTGGGCGAGGGGAAGACGAGGTTGAGCTCCCGCGCGACGTTGATGACAAAGAACTTGCGCAGGGGCACGGCGGCAAAGAGGCCAAAGAGCGCGCAGACGACGGTGATGGCCAGGATGCGGCCAAAGTCCTCCTTGGGGTTGGCGCCCATGAGGCCCAGCTGGTACATGGCCGGCAGACCGGCGACGAAGATGCCGGCCATGCCACCGGCGCCCGTGGCGGCGGCCTGGATGATGGAGTTCTCCTGGGGCCCAAAGAAGCCGCCGACGCCGGGGACGTTGGGGAAGACCTTGCAGAGCAGGCGGATGACGCCAAAGCCAAAGATGGCGCCGAAGATGGTGGCCGGGAAGGTGAAGCCGGTCTTGAGGCCGAGGTAGACGTTGGACGCGTTGACGAGGGAGCCCAAGCAGATGCCCGTGACGACGGCGCGGACCGTCAGCGGGCTGTGCTCCTCGGGGATGCCCTTGATGGCCGGCAGGGGCACGAAGATGTCCGTGATGGGCTCGTCCTCGAGCGACGAGGGCGACGTCGACTTGGCGTCCACGTCCACGTCCACGCTCATCGCCTTTTCCTTGCCGATCGAGTCGGCGGGCTCGGCCTGATGCGCGGGGATCTGCGTGACCTCCATTGTGCTGGTGGTGATCAGGACAGGAGTTGATGTGGTCGGAATGTCAGTCAGCGAGGACGCTCGGGTCTCAGCCTGGCGAGGAACCAATCTATATATCCAGGATGGCTCGACTCGACTGGGACTCTGGGAGTGAGTGAGTGAGTGAGTGAGTCGCCTCCATGCAAAAGAGCCTCCCCCCGATGGAACGTTTGTTGATGCATCCACCAATCTATCATTCACCATCAATCAAAGCAACGTGGAGGTGGTGCCCTCCATGCTGCAAGAGGAAGTTGGCCCTGGCCGTTTGCGATGGGTGCCACTGGACTGGACTGGACTGGACTGGACAGTGAGTGGACTGGACAAAGGTTCCGTCCCCGGCTGTACGGTAGTCAAGGACCCTTTGTCCTCGTCGTCGTTGGGTTGGCTCGTCTCGTCCTCCTCGAATGCTCGTTGGCTGGCCGCGATGCCGACCGATCCGTCCCCAGCGCCGGCCTCGCCAAAAGGACCGTCTCGCCACTGATAGACTGATAGTGACCAACGCATCTGATTCTGGACACGGACGTCCTATCGAGTAGTCTGTCTGGGTATTCCATCCGGACATTCTTATCTGGACGTGTCAAGCCGACCGGTCAGTCCAGTGCAGGCTCGTCTTACGTTGGGACTCGGAGGCGAGTCGGGTCGAGTCGCCAAGCTCCAGCAGGCTGTTTGTACGGATATTTAATTAGTCTGGGTATAGGCCGGCACTTGCTCTACGCCAGTGCCGTACGTGTCAGGCCCGAGGTAAGCCATCCTCGTTCCCGAATCAGCCCATATGCGACGTGCTCCCGATAACGAATGGGCGAGACCAGTGAAGATCGTCTCGGCTGCCCAAAGCAGTAAGCCAGCTGCCAAGCCCAGCCGCTCCCGGACCAGGAACGCATGCGGAATGGTGGGATGGACTGGGTGGTCCGATCCCTAGTCTGGCCTTGTGCGCTCTCGTCCAAGAATGCCCCCATGTCTCATCAGTCTCACTCCCCACGAGTCCCACCCGCAGACTGGCGTCCTGGACGCACGCATGGTCCTTATCCTGGAGGCGGTCCATCGTCCACACTGGGTGGACAAGCTGGCGGGTCTCGCCGTCCCACTCTGCGGACTGTCGCGCATGGCAGCAGTCCCCTCTGCAATCTGTCTGATTCGGCCATGCCCTGGCCGGGATGGGGCTCCACCGCGGAAACGCGCGCCGCTGGACGATGCTGTCTGTCTGTCTGTCTGTCTTCCGATACGGAGTCACGGACAGAGACTGAAGTCTGGAGCCTGTATCCGTAGACGCAGGTGATCACCTGCCTGCCTGCCACCGAGGCTGGCCGTACCGTACATGCATGGCCTCCAGTCCTGCGGTGGACGGATGGGCATCGCCTCTGGATTGTCATCAGAGCATTCTCGCCTCTGATCAGCTCTGCCACCATGTGTAGATGTGTAGCTCGCATCCTCGCCTCTGCAATCCGTCCGGCCGGGTGCCGACTTGGCGGCCTCGACGTGCGCCCTACTCGTGTCGCCATCGGCCTGCCAAGACGTCCTCCACGGCGCCTCCATCCAGATCTGGCTGGGCCTTGTGTGGATGAATCACTGATGAATACGCGCAGCAACAAAGGATCCCGACGAGCGGGGTGGCTGCCTCGAGCTGCCCGCCCAGCCTCCAGGCTCATGAATCAATCAATCACTGGGCCTGCCGAGGACGGAGGCTCAGGCGGCAAACAAAAGGACAGCGCAGTCTACTAATCAGCTAGCGCCGGGCATAACCTGCGTTCGAGCTTCTGGCCCCCTGGACAGACAGCGGAATGGCCCGCAGCCTGGACTGGACCGGCCTTTCCGTCGCTGTCGCGTGCTCTGGGGAGGATGAGGCTAGCGCCAAGACGTTTCGAGGTGCTTGACCTGCAGAGGGTCTGGGTCCCTGGGAGAGGGAATCAGTTGCTCTATTCGCACAGCACTGAACGGATGACCATGGTGTCGGCACTGTGCTATCAAAGGGCCATTCATGTTCTGTCCTTGCCCCGTGCGTTGTGTGTCCAGGGTAGCCAGAGGGGCTTGTTGACAAGCAGTTCTCGACTGGAGTCACGTCACGGTCAGTCACTGTGACTATCCCAGGCAGTCGATATCACCGCCTGCCATGCAGTCTCATGCAAGGCAAGGCAGGACTCACAAAGGTCCCAATCAACCCTTCGGGAATCAGGGATGGAATCAGATCAGCACGCTCGAGAGTTGAGTTGCGACTCTACCGTACTCACCCGACACAGTCACTGGCGCTGGTCAATGAAATCTAGCCGCCCACGGTCCATGGATATAGGCCTATGGATATGCGGATACAAAGGTACGCTCTCTTCACGGCCTCATGCGGCCCTCAGGCTTTATAACGCTTACAGGCTACTTCTTACTCAATAACGGCACCACTCCTAACAGGGTTGTGATCCAGCCAGACACACTATCGCCGCCGACTTTGTCGAGTAAGTACGTACCTCACCTGTACGCCTCAGTCTGTCATGTCATGATCATGTACGCTGCCCAGGCCTCTTGAGTGGGCCGTGGCACGCAATCTGTCACCCAAGTCTGTCTGTGCCAGAGTGGTGGCAGCATGAAAGCTCGCTCCTCATTCCCGTCCCCTACCCAAACATCGTCTCCAGCTCGCCCCGAGACACAAAGTGGCTGCCCCCTTCGCACCGGAACCCTCCCGCCTGTGGAATCCACTGATAGCCCACCGGACACACGCCGTGCGCGAACAGCTTCTCCTGCCACGCCCGCGTCCTCTGCCTCTCCTCCTCCGCTGCGACGAGCCTCCTCCGTATCCGATCCCGGGCCTCCTCCCCTCGTGCGTCGCGGGCCTCTTGCTGCAGACGCTGGTAGGCTTCTTCCTTGGCCACCGCGGCCTCGCGATCGCGTTGCAGCTGCGCCCACACGGCGTCGCTCACACCAGCGTCTCTGCGGGCGGCACCTGCTGGCGAGACCCCAGGACCCTCTTCCCGTTCAGCTTCGGTCTCCCCAGGCTGTTCACCGTCCTCTTGCGGCGCGACTGCCGCCTCGAGCGTCGTATTGGTCGCAGACACAGTCCTGGGCGCGTTGTTTCGTTCCTCCACGGGTTGCGGCATCGCCACCCTCCCAGCATCACCAACCTGGGGCACAGCCTGCCTCAACGACTCGACTCGGCTCTGCCGCTCATCCTGCATCGTCTGAAGCTCCTGCATGACCATGGCCTCCTCGAGAGCGAGATGGCGCATGTCCGTGCCCGCGGCAGACTGGATCACACGGTTAAAGATCTTTTCCGCCAGCGTCGTGACGTCTCGTGCGTTGGCCCAGCTACTCTGCTGCATCAGCGCTTCAAAATGCCTTGTCATCGAAGAGCACAACGCCTCGGACGAATGACACAGAACCTCCAGATCAAGGACCCACCCCTTCTTGGCCAGCAGCTTCTGCCGCTTCGTGAGAAGGACATGGAGAAGAGCACGGCACTCCGCAGGCCCCAAGTCCCGAAAGTCCACGACCTCGGGGAAGCGCGACGTCAGGCCCGGATTGACATCCATCAGCCGGTTCATCTCCCTCTCGTACCCGGCCAGGATCACAATCAGCTTCTTCTGGTACCGCGCCTTGGTCAGACAGTCCACCAGCTCGTCCAAGGCCTCACGGCCAAACGCCCCCTCCCCGAGACGGTACGCCTCGTCCACAAAAAGCACGCGGCCCAAGGCACGATCGAGCATCTGCTGCACCTTGGGCCCCGTCTGCCCGACATACTGGCCCACGAGATCGGTCACCGAACACTCCTCCACCTCGGCCGTTGCCAGGAACCCCATGTCGTAGAACACCTTGCCCATCTTCTTGGCCACCGTCGTCTTGCCCGTCCCCGGTGCGCCCCGGAAGAGAAAGGTAAAGGGGATGCTCTCCTTGGGATCGAGGCCCAGCGCCTTGACGGACTTGTACGTGGCCTGGTAGCCGACGAGGCGCGCCACGAGCGCGTCGTGTCCGACGGTGCCCTCAAACAACTTTTGAATGTTCGTGTCGGCACTCTGGGCCCTGTCAAAGTGCTCGTCAAAGTCAGACGCCTCGAGCAGGTCGTTCGCCTTGTGGGACTTGTCTTGGCTCCTTCGCGCTTGCCACCGATGCTTGGCCGCGTCCAGGATGATGTCAATCTCGCCCGCGTTGCCAAAGTTGGGTCGGTTGCGCGCCCGCCCCAGCAGGTCCATGGCCACGTCGCGCGCCTGGCCTGTCGCGCGGAAGCCCTGCTGTTCGATCTTGCTGTCCAGGATCTGGCTGAGCTCCGCGTCGGAAAAGTCGTCAAACACAAACGCCGTGGCCAGCGGGAATCGTCGACTCAGACCCGGGTTGACGTTCTGGAACATGCTCTCCATCTGGTCCTTGTACCCAAGAAGAAGCACGCATCGATCGTCTCCGGGCACACTCTGCACTTCAGCGACAATGGTGTCGATGACGGACGTCTTGTAAGGATCCCTGGAGCCGCCGCCGCCGCCTTGTCCCGACCCGTCGTGGAGGCCATATGCCTCGTCAATCACCAACACCTTGCCCAGTGCCGCAGCCAGGATGCCCTTGGTCTGCTGCTCAGACTGGCCCAGCGCACCCCCGATGAAGTCAGCCGGCGTTCGGACCACAACCTCGCCCTTGGACAGCAGACCGAGGGTCGCCAATATCTCCCCGTAGAGCTTGGCCACCGTCGTCTTGCCCGTCCCTGGATTGCCGAGGAACACCTTGTTCAGCGAGTACGCCACGCGAGGCTTCTCGGCCAGTTCCCGTTTGTAGTTCTCCCGGATGCTGTCCATCAGTGACTGGACCGATCGCTTCACAGACGGGAGCCCCCACAGGTCCTGTAGTTTCTTCCACGCCGTGCACTCGGAGAGGATGTCGTCGGGGGCAGGACCGATGAGGTCTTGCTTGGTCAGCAAGAAGTCATCAGGTTGCTTGCCCTGACTTCTTTCTCTTCGCAGGCGGTTCACCTGCCTCTTGTAGATGATGTTGATGGTGTTTTCGACGGCACGCGCGTTCCCAAAGCCCTCCTTGTCTCGACCGTAGCCAACACGCCGAGCCACGATGCGGCAGTACAAGCCCTGGTGTCCCTCTTCGCATGCCATCTTGCCATTGAATCGCTTGTGGATGCCCCGGTTGAAGATTTGGAGAAGCTCGTCGTCCGTGTAGTCGGCGAAGCGCATCTCGATCGGGAAACGACTCGGGATGCCCGGGTTGTGCGAGAAGAACCCTTCCATGGGGCGTGCGTAGCCCGCCAGGACAAAGACGAGCTTGCCGCGGTGGTTTTCCACCTCGGCCAGCAAAAAGTCGAGCACACTCGCGCCGCCCGGGTTGTTGCCCGAGCTCAGCTGGTAGGCTTCGTCGATGAACACCACGCCGCCGCCCTCCTCGAGCATGCTGTCAATCATCTTGCGGCAGCCGGCCACCCCTTTATTCGCGAGCGAGGCACCGGTTGTTTCTTCAAAGGCAGCGCCCGGGATGGCGCCGATGCTGCTGAGGAAGTCGGCATAAACACGTGCGACGGTCGTCTTGCCTGGCCCCAAGTTAGTCCATGATCAAACGCTTTTTCGTAGATACGTACCTGTCCCTGGGTTACCCAGTAGCGAGCAGCTGAGGCGCTCGGAGCTGAGGGACACACCTTGCCGCAAAGCTGTGTCCACCTTTGTCTTGATACTGATGAATTCCTTCTTCACCTCTTCCAAGCCGATCAGGCTCATCAGCGTGTCCAGCGCCGCGCTCTGTGCCCCCTCGATCGATTTCATGCGCTCCCACTCGCCATTGGCCGTCTCTGCATCCCACGAGGCCCTGTTCTCCGAGGGTGGCTGAGCTGAACCTCCTGTGTCGGACCCCGAGCCAGGGGCCGCTTGCTGCTGCTGCTGCTGCTGCTGCTGCTGCTCCTTTTGCGCCCGCAACCTTTCCTGAGTCTTCTGCAAGGCCGCGAGGTCCTTCTTCCGCTGAGCAATGGCAATCTTCTGCTCGTCCTCCTCGGTGGCGTACTTGATCGCACGTCGCTGATGGTCCAACTCATCCTCAATCTCCTTCAGCTCCTTCAGATACGCCTCCTGCTTCTTGAGGCGCTCCGACTCGAGCGCGATATCTCTCTGTATCCGTCGCTCCGTCTCTGCGTCTTCCTCCGCACATTGCCTACAGCCGTCGCTCTGCCTCCGACAAGGCGTCTTGGTCTCGTGCCCTCGGTCGCAGGTCTTGCGCACCAGCTGGTTGCACTGTACTTCCGCGTGGTTGGACACACGATGGCAGCGAGATCGGCACTTGTGGACCCGACACGAGAGCAATGCGTCGCTGGTAAGTAACCGTGGTTAGCCTCTCGTAATACACGGATTCTTGAAGGTTTACTCACCAGACTTCCGTACAGCCACCATCGGGGCACATTGTCGTGAAATCAGCAGGACTCTGCACCAGCGCCTTGCGGTCCGGGTGTCTGTCGCACTGGACCGGCAGACCATCGTACAGACAGCCCCGCGTCTTGAGCATATCAAAAAAGGGCTCCCAGACAGCCTTCCCTCGCTTGCTTTCCTTGAACGTGCCCATGTTGCCAAACATGATCATGCCGTGGCGCGCGCGGGTGATCAGGACGTTGAGGCGCTCGGGGGCCGACAGGAACCCAATATCCCCGCGACTGTTGCTTCGCGTCAAGGACGTAATCACAATGTCGCTTTCCTCTCCTTGGTAGTTATCTATCGTCGATATTCGAATCGGCTTCTTGTCCGCCTTCACCTCGGCGTGCGTCAAGAGCCCAGCGCGGAGCAGCTCAAACCTGTCCAGCTCGCTCATCTGCGGGTCATGCTTGTTTTTACGGAGAACATCCATCAGCGCCCGCAGTTGCCCGAGATAGGGCGTCAGAATCACAATCTGCTCCGAGCTGTAGCCCTGCTGACCCATGTACTTGCAGCATCGCATGACCATCTCCGCCTCGAACGCGTTGCTCTTGCTCCCCTTGGCGCCCGCGTCTGCCCGGTCCGAAACGCGCTCCTCGGCACTCTCGGGCTTGTCGTGGCTCGCAAAGATGACGCGGTTGCATAGGCCCCGTGGAGGCTCCCGGTCGTGCGTCTTGGGCGCGTCCAGCAGCTCGGGGTACGTCAGCTGGCGCGCATACACGGACAGGTCGGGGGCCATGCGGTGTTGTTTGCGGAGTACAGTATGGGGCATGCCGAGGAGGATCAGTCTCTCAAAGAGCGAGCGGTTGAGGTCAAACCCATTGTTCCCCTCTACCGAGAGGCTGTAGTTGTTCACCTTGGGGCGCAGTTGCTTGTGGTCGCCGATGAGGATCAGCTGGCGGACGCTGGGTGTCATGGCTGTCAGGATGTGGCTTTCCAGGATCTCACCGGCCTCTTCTGCGATGATTATGTCGGGCTTGAACGCCTGCACTAGATTGCTGTACTTTGAGGCGCCCGTGGTCGTGAGGGCCATGACACGCATGTCCTGGACTGTCCGCACGTCGCCCTCTCGAAAGCAGGTCTCAATCTTGTCCACCTTGGAGTCTAGCATGTCGACGCGATGCGCGAGACTCTCCGCCGTTTCCGTGAGCATGGCACGGACCCACCGATCTCTATGCTCTCGACGGGTGGCCTTGGGTAGGTCCCAGATATGCGGCCAGGATTGTACGGCGTCCTTGAACACACCTGCGCCTTTGCCACTTATCCAGCGGCCATAGAGGTAGTCAGGGCCGATCTTTTTGCCCTTCTTGCCAACCTTCTTCCACTCGTCATGGCACATTGGCGTCCGCAGCGCGTCGTAGAATTCGCTGTCCTCGGTCGCGAACTCCAGGTACCCAGAGAGCTCAATCCATCCACAGGATATGCCCATATATCTCTGGAACAACACCTCAATATCTATTGCGAAATCACCAGCGTCGATTTTGAGGCTGTTGACTTTGGCCCAAGCATTTTGGTTCAGCTTCGTTCTGGCGCCCATGTTGGAGAGAAGCAGGGGCAAAGTCCGCTCAGTGCACTTCCTCCGGGAACCCAGTCGAACAATTTGCTTTTCGGGAATCCCAGCGTCCAGAAGGTCCTCCGTGTACTGGTTGAGCGCGTGGTTGGTGTAACTGAGCACGAGGATGCGCTGCTCGGACAAGCCATGTAGCAGTCGAGCAATCTCCGCCCCGATGAATGACTTTCCCGTACCAGGAGGCCCCTGAATCAGGGCGACAGCCTGCGACAAGCCGTTCAGGATGGAGTTCAGTTGAGCTTGGTCGACTTCTATCTTGTCGGCAGCTTTCTTGCGGGGCCAACTAACGACCTGATCATCAGCTATCCTCTCCGCCATTTCCCGCATCTGAGTTACTCTGCGCTCTAGGTCGTCCGAGACTGGGGTGACATGGGATATACTCGCAGGGTCGTCAAAGAGGTGCTGTCGCAGAGGTATCTCAGAGATCTGCTGCAGTCGATCGAGCACCGGCTCGTACGCGAATACGGGAGTGTCCACCAGCACAAAGGTGATATTGGACGACAACCCCAGCGCTGGCTGCAGCGATACGAGAGCTGTCTTGAGGGCGTGGCTGTCTGTGAATCGTAGGACTATCACGGGCGGACTCTGCGCCAGCATGTCTACATTGCGATGGACAAAGGCAAAGGCCAGGATCTCGCCGTTGTGGCAGAGGGCACCGAACGACTGGTCCTTGAGGAATGCGTGCTCTTCGGTTAGGAACTTTTTCCGTTCGTCCTTTGACTTTTTCATGAGAGACTCGAGGCCGCTGGAGCACTCGACAGCAAGGGAGCACTTGTGGAAACGTGCTGCACCAGTGTCTGTCGCGTGTATTCCGTGGGCTACCAGGCCACCGAGTACCAAGCTTCGGCGACGGCTACCATTCGACTTCTTGACGGACTGCAAGTCCTGGCGAAGTTCCGCGAGCATGTCCTCGCGTAGCAGGCGGAACTGATTGTCCAGGTGGACGTGGGCCCGACTGGCCGTGTCGGCCTGCTGGACCTCGTCTGCCGTCAAGTAATAGGGAGAAGAGTGCGAAAGCAGCTCGTCGCGCGTGGGGTAGATGCGAACCTTGCGGAAATCGGCATGATCATTGTCGTGGCGCCCTCCTGGACCGTCCATCTGCGCGTGGTTGCTCGTCTGCGGCTGGCCCCGAAGATCGAGGGCATGCTTGATGCGGTAGCCTAGCTGACGCAACGAGGGATCCTCCGAGTCTTTGACCTGTGGGCTGTCCGCGATGAGGCGCAGATCGGAGTCAATGTCTTCTTCTGTCGTTGTCGGGCTGGCCACGAGTTCGCACGCCAGCCAGACGAAACCATGGAGTTGCTCGGTGCCCAGCTCGGCAGCTTTGAAATGGTCGCAGAGGATCTTCCACAGGGTGATCGGGTTGACGATCACCTCGAGAACTGTACGCAGAATTTCGCCATTGGCTAGGGTCTTGAGTTTGGGTGCGGACAGGTATCGTAAGAAGGGCAACGTCTTGGCAGAGAGAAAGGGGAGGGACATGTCGGCGCGTACGGCGAGACGCACAGCCGCGAGGCCAGAGCTGCTCCCGACGACTCGCTCCACGCATGAATCTGGTGCATTCTGGTCCATCATCGCCTCCAGGAACAAGCCGGCGTCGCGAGAATTGGCGATCGACCGGTTGCCAGAAAGAGAATCGCGCAAGAACTGCTGCAGGCGCAACGAGCGCTGAGAGGTGATGGCTTCATGTTTCATGGTCAGTGCTCAGGCGTCAGGTCTCAGACAGCTCATGAGATGGAGTTTTTCTAATGGAAGAAAGTCTCCCTCTCCACCTGACGAGATGATCAAGGAAGATAAAGGCGGACAGGCTAACTCGACATTGCGTATTGCACTCCACCGGGCTTGGTTCACATGGTGTTGGGCAGACAGACACTGCGTCCGACCAACGGTCTGGAAGACGATGGTGCTTCTGGTGAATCGACTTGATGTGGTAGGTCGGGCGTATGCAGTTTGACCCTGTTTCGTTGGCGCAAATGTGCAGAAAGGCGCAGCCAGGCTGTGAGGCGCTGATGTGCGTGTATGCGGGAGGCCGGTCGCCTCATTCACTTGCCAGAGCAAAGTGAAGGTGTCGGATTCCCGTCGCTACGTTATAACCAGGGCCAAAGTATCAACAGCATCTCCTCACCAGTCTTTTACCTTGCTTTTCACCATTAGCCCCCCTTCTGAAAAAGCTCAAGTCGGCCTCCCTCATCTGCACCCGCCTGAGCACCCCAACAGCTCAGCACCTGACACCGGACACAATGACGAGATGGAACAATCGAGGACGAGGTGCTTATAGAGGTAACTCCTCGCGACAGTGGCGTGCAAGCGCTCCTCTGCCCACGCCAGAGCTCCCTGTCGGAAAGTGTCTAGCATCCTTGGGCGTGGCAGAAATCGACAAGCTTGTTCAGAGTCAGCAAGTCAAAGAAACGAAGATTGAGGATGTGCGCTACGTCGCTTCCTACAACTGGCTCGACAGGGGATCTGAAGCCAACATTGTCGTTCCTGGTCTGTACTGCAAGAAGGGTGTCGTCCAGGACCGTTGCTAACACTGCCAAGGTCAGCCACCTCGCTGGACGCCCTCGCGACATGATGCAAAACTCGAAAGAGACTCTGGTCAGTACTATCGCGACAAGAATGCGGCGAGGTTTCCGAAACATCCTTTTGCTCCCGCCATCGCGGCCTGTCTAGCGGCAGCCTCCTCGCCCCCTGTGCTGGCCAATATCAACCTCGTCGGGTGCGGAAGCACGCTGGGCAACCTCCTTCGCTTTGTACGAGGGGAAGACAGAAAGTGCAGGATGCTTGTGCAGAAGGTGGGCCATACCGTCTTTCTGGTCCGTCGAGAGAATTCGCCGACGGAGCTCATTCCCGATGTGCGCGGTCATGGACACACCTTTCCCGAGGCCTTTACTACGTGGGATCCGGAGGTGAAGGGCTCTGCCTCGCACCAGCGCATGATCACGTACAACTTTGGTGGTCTCAAGCTTCTCGTCCGCTACGAAGCGGATGGGTATCTGGACACAAAGGACAAGAGTGTCGCTTCCGTCAAGAGGCCAAGCTGCGGTCAAGAAGGGCCTTCTTTGCCAGATACAGGCATCCCGTCGACAGCAGTCGATGCCCTCACAGCAGCCCTGTCGAGGGGCGGATCGCTCTCCTCCTCGCATGTTCCCATCGTTGGGACAGAGATTCATGTCCAACGGGCCGGTCGAGCCCCAGACCAGTCCCAAATCTTTGACATCAAGACCCGGGGCTCACACAGGCGCGACGATGACCATGTGGGCGCTGAACTGCCACGGCTTTGGATCTCCCAGATTCCCAAATTTGTCCTGGCCTTCCACAACTATGGTATCTTCCGCGTGGCAGACGTCAGCGTTCACGACGTCCGCGACAGAGTGCAAGCGTGGGAGTCGGAGAATCAGACAGCGCTCGGCAGACTGGCGGCAGTGCTGCACTACATTATTGACGCATGCACGACGCAAAAGCTGGGAGCTGGGAAGCTGGAGGTCCTTATCGATGGGGAGGGAACGCTCAAGGTCTGCGAGCAGCGGGAGGGCGTCGGGGATGTGCTGCCCGTGGATCTGAGACACAGGTGGGAATCTGTTGGTGCTGAGTCGCCTGAAAGCGCCACTGGCAAGCTTGCAGATCGTAGCTTGGTTCCGCGTCTGTTGCTGGCCTCGGATGGGGAGGATGACTACACTCACTGTTCAGAGCGCTGCGGGTATTGTGGAGGCTGCTCATGATCTGTGTGCCAGGACATGGACTCTAGGGACAAGGACTGTTTGTTCCATCCAATTTCCATACGAATATCGTCATGTTCTGAGACATTCGGGCTACCCTATTGATACGTGACTGTGGACGCTATCGACAGTGCGATCCACTTGCTTTCCCAATCAATGACTTAGGCTTTATCATCTCCTATCCGCGACTATTCATCAAGAGCTAATCTTCAGCAGATCAACGGCACCCTTGACATCAAATAACAGGCCACTCCTAATCAGAGGGCTGAGGTACGTAGGTTTAGTCTAATGACGTGGCGCCAGCCCCAACTTGTTCCGCGTGCCGTGGACCGCTCGACCGTCGCTATGCTGTCAGCTCCAGCTGTCAGGTAAGGTTCTCGAATCTCACTCTAGGCACTGATACAATAGCTAAGCTTTGTACCGCGGGTTCCCTTAAAATCACGCTATCCGCATTCTTTTTTGACAGTTTCTTGCGTCACGGGACTGCCGTCCGCCACTTACTCGTGCCGCGTGGTCGAGGCTCCAGGAGTCCGGTCGCCCGTCCTTCAGATTCCCGCTAGCCTGGCAAGAGTTCGATGCAGAGGATATGGCATTTCTCTGGGATCGTGGCCCGCCATGATGTGTTTCCGATTCTCATACGACTTTCTCTCGTGGCTTGACTCGCCATGCGCTATATCACCAGCCATGGCCCATGATACGTGCCCCCGCAAGGCCACATGTCCATCATCCGTGTCTGCCCTGATGCACAATGGGGTTCATCGACCTGAGCCTCACGATACGGGCGGATTACCCAGGAGCTGTTCCTCCGCCACCGGGCGTGACACCTGATCTTACGGATCGACTCACTACTGGCAAGACAGTACATATATGCTTCCTGGCCGTGTGCACCGGGTTGATGGCCATCTTCTTTGCAGCACGAGCATGGGTCCGGTTGCGAGTGGTGAGGCACATTCTCTTTGAGGACGTAATGTGTCTCGCGGCCTGGTTGTCCACCATGGTCTTTGTTACTTCGAGCTCGATGGGTGTGTGCTTTGCTTCCTTCCCTCTGTGTCCGAGTGGGCCCCAGCTGAAACGCAGACACAGCAATCAAGGCGGGCGCGGGCCGTCATGCGTGGAATCTCACCGTGGAACAGTACCAAGAGGTCCTCCAATGGTTCTACGCCAACACCGTCATCTACTTGCCGACCGCCTACTTTACCAAGGTCACACTCCTTCTCCTCACGGCGCGCGCGTACGCTATCGAGCGATTTGTAGCCCGCGTCATCTTTACCTTCATCTGGGGCTTGCTCATCGCCTTCATCCCTCTGCAGGTCCTGAAGATCTTCATTTGTAATCCAATTGAGTCTTTTTGGCGCCAAGATGTCGAGGGCACATGTCTGGCACAGCGAAGGATCTTTGTGGCCGACGCGGCGCTGGCCGTCGTCTCTGATGTGATGATCCTAGTGGTCCCCATTGTCGTGACCATGAAGCTACGCATGAGCGTGGCCAAGAAGATCAAGATCATGGGGCTCCTCGGGGCCGGCGGCGTGGCGATAGCCGTGACCATCTGGCGCCTGGTCAAGATCGTCGAGTCGCAGTACTCGAACAACACGACAGTCAGCTGGAGGCTTCTCAATATCCTGACGTAAGTTGAACCCCCCTGCCTGCCATTGGCTTGCTGTTAGTCTCTAACAGAAAAGAATCCTCGAGCTGAGCATCGGTCTGATGTGCTCCTGCCTACCGTCCGTCAACATTCTCTGGGAGCGGGCTCGATGTTCTGCGATGGTTGGGGCCGTGTCGTACACGCAGCGTCGAACACGGAAAAAGATGCATGGTTTCACAACCATGGCCAAGCGGCGTGCAAAGAAGAAGGCCATGGTTGCTCCCTGGCTGACCGCCACACCACCGCAGGGGCAGGTGTCGACGACGTCGGACTTTGAACGGGAGCTGGCCCTCTTCTGGGGCCACGACCCAAACTCCACGGAATCGCTCGAGGACTTGTATGCGACGCAGCGCGCCACCTCGCTGGACGGGCGGAGGGAAGGCTGGCTGGACAACGACACACTGCCAGTACCAGCGACGGCGATGACGGGTGCGTCGAGTTGGACTCATCAACGTAGTGCGATTGACAGCGCGCTCATGACCGTGTCGGGCAACATGGCCTGGGAGAGCATATGGGACGGCCAACCGAACAGGAGAAGCAATGAGTGAGGAGTCCTGGTCATGATGACCGAGAGACCAGGATGAATTAACGTCACTGGGGAAAGGAAAAAAAAGACGCAATATTCCCTGCCACAACGACATTGTTGCTCACCTCTTCTTCAGCTGGTTGGTAGATGAAGCCAAACATTGCGGTCACCCCGTCCGTGTCCCTTGATGGACACCCAGATGCATGCCGAATGTGGAGAGGCGCGAGAACCCGGATGACCAACTCTATCGTCCATTAAGTTGGCCCATCTCCATCGTAAAACCCAATTCAACCACTGAGAAAGTATTTGACCTTATAACCTTACATAGTAGGCCCGAGCTAAGTACTCCGCACATGGCGCGGGCAGGGTTCTGGACTGGGACCACGGTGAAGCGACCCCATCGTCAGCGGGCTGCCAAGCGTGGGATGACCATCATGAGAGGAGAAGAAGACGGAGATGGACAGTCGGAAAATTCTTCAGGTGACGAAGAAGAGGGGAATCGAACAAGACTGGAGCCATCAAGTGGCGAGGCAAGGCTGCGATCAAGCTCAACGGCATGCATAAAAGGCTGACCATGGCCGGCCGGCCCAAGGCAGTATCAGCCAGCCTCTCACCTCTCACCGGCTTGCCTGCACCTCCCTTGGACTCCCTTCAGCCTATTTATCCAACCCTTCTCACCCAATCATCAACATGATGTACCGAGTTGCCCTGCTCCTGGCTGCTGCCACGGCCTCAGCCTCGCCTCTGGTCCCCCGCGAGGCGCCCACCACCGTCCTCCCCACCGGTCCTGAGGCCACCAGCGAGTCCAAGAGCGTCTACAACTGGGCCGAGGGCTGGGAGACAAAGTACCCCATCCACGAGTCCTGCAACGCCACCAAGCATGCCGCTCTCGAGTTTGCCCTCGACGAGACTGTGCAGCTGGCCCAGCATGCCCGCGAGCACCTGCTCCGCTTCGGCGACAAGAGCGACCTCGTCAAGAAGTACTTTGGCAACTCGTCGACCGCTATCCCCATTGGCTGGTTCGATCGTGTCGTGGCCGCTGACAAGTCCGCCATGACCTTCCGCTGCGACGACCCTGATGAGAACTGCGCCACCCAGGATGGTAAGTCCATTTCCAATGGAAAGGCTTCGGCCGCGATATGACTTGAAGACTCGACACTAACACATACCAGGATGGGCAGGTCACTGGCGCGGCGACAACGCCACACAGGAGACTGTCATCTGCGACCTCTCCTTCTCGGTTCGCAAGAACCTCTTTGACGTCTGCGCCCACGGCTTCACCGTCGCCAACTCGGCCCTCAACACCTACTGGGCCGTCGACCTGCTGCACCGTGTCCTGCACGTGCCCGCCATCTCCGAGGACCTGGTCCACCACTACGCCGAGGACTACAATGACGCCCTGCGCATGGCCAAGGAGGAGCCCGAGCTGACCGGCTACGACTCGGATATCTTGCAGATGTTTGCCATTGATGCCTGGGCCTACGACATTGCCGTCCCCGGCGTCGGCTGCACCGGCACCCAGGAGGAGACCGAGGAGGAGGAAGAGGAGACCAGCACCGCCACTACCACCAGTGCCTCGGCCACCGCGACCGCGGACGAGGCCGACGATGGTGACGCTGGTGGTGAGAACTGCCACACCCACGCCGACGGCACTCCTCACTGCACCTAAGCGAGGTACCTAGCCTCTAATGATGGCCCTGGGCGATGACGGGCAATGACTGATACTAGCATCGCTTGGAGCTGCTGCTGGGTTTGACTTGGTCATGAGATACCTGAAGATAATCATGGGATTGGATATAGACATAGATGATGCGTCCACTCGATACGCAGTAATGATAAATGTTAGTGCTACTAGTTGACGAGGAGTCTGTCGTTGCAATGGAGTCCAAACTGACGTAAAGATATTTTAAGTCAGGCCGCTCAGAGACAGTGACGTCAAGACTTTATTATGTTCGGAATGTAGTCCTCGGGCTTTTTGTGTTTGCTATTGTCTGTTTTCCACAAGCTAACCTTCCGAAAGAGATGCGACATCTTCGCCTCGCGCAACCTTTGCAGCGCGCTTCCCGAAGCATGACTGTGAACACCATCTCACCAACCTCCAGGGTAGCCGTCTCCCACAGCGCATCACCAGCGTCACACATCCAGGCGGCCTCATTTCACACCGACCATGCGCAACAAAAACACGAGCGTCGCGATGAGCATAAGCCCAATGTGCAAGCACAGGAGGGTGAAGATCACTACGTGTTGACGCTGTGGACGGACAAGACTCATCACCAGACCATGACGGCACTGCGAAGGCAGTGGTTCCCAGAGAAACTGCTCAAAGTCAACGCGCACATTACCTTATTCCACGCTCTGCCCGGCGCAAAACTACAACAAGTGAAAGATGACGTTGCTATCCTAGCAGGGCATGCTTCACCCTTTGACGTAGTCGCGTCAGGAATGGGGGCGTATCCCATGGGAAAAGGGGTGGGCGTCAACATCTCCAAGCCAGCGCAAGCCAAGGCGAACCACCTACGCGCGGAACTGAGGGAGAAATGGTCGCCTTTTCTGAGTGAGCAGGACAGACGAGAGAAGTGGAAGGGCCACTATACAATCCTGAATAAGGAGGACGACAAGGAGCGGGTGGGACGGTGTATGGATGAGGTGAGGCGTGACTTTGCGGAAAGTCGGGGCGTGGTCGAGGGGTTGATCCTGTGGAGATATGATCGTGGCTGGTGGCGGCAAGTCAAAAGCTTCCCGTTTCGGAATGGCCAGTCATAGAATGGTTGGATGGTGGTGAATATATATTAAGAGTGGATGATAATCCAGCGTGCTATGCTATGCTATGCTAGTGTGGTACGGTATGAGATGATCTAGTGTGATCTGGTATATGCTGAATCCAAACGCTCACAAACTCCAGCGCGCTATGCCGAGAAGAGTACATATGCATTACCCTACTCCTCATGCCTCTCGCAATCATTGCTGGTGCGTAGCCGGAGGCGCAGAAGGCCCCGGTTGCCCACTGGGAAAATGTTGCTCCTGCTCCTGCGGCTGCGGAACTGTCTGCGGCGCCGAAGCGTCCTGGCTCGGTGCCGTCGCTTGGGTGGGCGCGTACTGGGCTTGTTGCGTTGCGTCGGACACTACGCTCGGCGAGCTGGGTGACGCACCGGGAGCGGGAGCAGGCTGGGGCTGCATGTACGCCTGCTGGGGATACTGAGGATAATACATGACCATGCCTGGTGGAGGCTGCGGCATGCCATGGGGTGGCATGCCATGGGGCGGCATTCCCTTCGCATCGCCCTGAGAAGACATGGAGCCATCCGGCTGCGGGCCAGGGCCGTAGTAGATGTAGCCACCGGGCGGTGGGGGACCACCAGGGTAGGGCTGGCCCATGGGAGGCTGCTGTGGTTGCGCTGGGTTGTTGTACACTGGATTCACGCCGAGCAAATCGACTGGGTAGCGATGGCGGAAGCCGTGCTTGAACCACAGGCCCAGCGCCTTGCCGAAGCCGGTCTGCTTCCACTGGGCTTTGAGGGCCTTTTGCGTCTCTGAGTCACGGGCTGGGCATTGGCGCGTGAAGCACATGACCGGCAGGAGGAGGAAAATCCAGCAGCAGGTACCAAAGCGGAGGGAGAATCTAGGGAGGGTTAGCTGGAGTACTAGAGGAGCTAGACACTGTTACGTACTTGCCGGTCATCATCCTCCGGAACCAAAAGTAGTTCTCGAAGAAGCCGAGGAGGAAGATACTAGGGATGACCGAGGCGACGACGATCACGTAGGTCCGCAGGGGCTGGTATCCCCAGATGGAGTCGTAGTCATCACTGCTTCCGCTGGTGAAAGAAGAAGAGTCGTCGTCGTCGTCGTCGCTGCCCCAGTAGGAAGGGCCGTAGAACGCATCACCCGTGGCGGTAGGGTTGCGACAGTCGGCGATATAGTACGAGTAGACGTAGTCGTCGGCCAAGTCGCTGGACGACGTGGGGATTAGACTGTCAGGCACGACAGCGTCAACGTACGTGTACCTATCTCCATAGTAGTCTGTGGAGTAGGATGTGGACAGGGACTCGAAGCTGACGCCGTCGAGCACCTCGGTGGGAATAGCCAAGGTGGACCGCGTGGTGACAGTGAAAGCAGTGGGACACGACGTCGGAGCCGTGTAGACAATGTTCTGGACGTAATAGGTCTCTGGGGCGTCGTAGGAGTACTCGTACGAGGTCGAGGTCACAATCTGGTCCTCCTCGATCTTGGCAGGGTCGACGTAGATCTCGACAACCTTGAGATCATCATACGTGTAGATGTAGCTCGACGTCGACGTTGCAGCATCCTCGTCAGGCGTGTACGTCTTTTGGAGACCAAAGGTCATCAGGTCCGTGTACGTCTCATCATACATGGTCCAGACAGACGTCGTCTCGGTGGCGACATAGTACGACGTGACAGTCCATTGCGTCGCAGCGGCTGGCAGCACAAAGGCAGCCACAGCCGCGAGTTGATGAGTGAGCCTCATCTTGAATCGCGATGCTGTCTGGCGGTGATGCTGCGCGGGGCGATGTGATCAGCGTGGAGAGAGGCAGGTGGGCGAGCCGCGCGGGAGCGCGCGCTCCGGGCCCTTATTAATATCGCGGGCATGGGCTCAGCTTCCAAGCGAGAGAAAACTCACGCAGAGATTGCTGCAGCAGGCCTGGACGGATCTCGTGAAATTGCGATCCCAGAATGCTCGGTTAGGGGTGGTTTCGGCCTTGGCATGGTCAGCGACGTTCAGCTGGGGTAGCAGACACATTAAAGCAGAGGTACTACGGCCTAGAGGAGGCAGAAGATGCAGGAGAAATATGTCAGGTCATCTCTGCCTGGCCAGTCGCGTAGCCGGGTGACTCACTAGCCCATAGCGTCACACGGGTCTAGACCCAGACTGGAAAGCTCCGTGCAGGGGGGTCGCGATCGAGCCTCCAAACGCGGTCCTTTGATGATCCGCTGGCGATGTGATTGGACTTAGGGCCCCGAGCCCCCTGTGCTGCCAAGGACGCTAAGCCGGACAAATGCATAAGGCTGAATGTTCACTATTTTTATCCATGAGCACAATTGCAGGCACCCAGACCTTGAGATTCGCGATTTGATTTTCGAACGCAAGCAGCATAAGATGATGATGATAAAAAGTACGCCTTGCCGCGCCGCTGGTGAGCAAACTCTCTTGCGAACTTCCAAAAAGCCCTTCGCTTGGTCTATTCCTTGCGTTGTGTGACGACTCTATGGATACAAGGACGGACCACATCAACTTGGACGAGATCATTCTCCTCTCCCATGAGGAAGACTGCCTCTTGGCACTGGCTCACAGGCAGATACGGTCGCGTGCATCTTCCGGTCTCCATCAAATCTTCTCGAATGCCCGAGTCACCGCCTCCTTCACCTTGTCAGCGATCCTCTCAACGTCCTTCCTCGTGCTTGTGTAAGCAGGGGCAAGCAGGACATGGTCCCCATTCACACCGTCCTTGGTGCCTGTGCCCGGATACAAGCTGATGGCTGTGTCGTTGAGCGCGGTCGTGTGAACCTTGCTCGCGATGCCGGCTGATGGCGGGAATGGCTCTTTCGACCCTTTATCCGCAACAAATTCAAGCTTCATATCCGTTAGCTTCGAAGTCATACTCGACCAGATCCAACAGCGTTAGCAGACTTACCGACCAGAAGAAGCCTCTGCCTCTGATGTTACCCACATACGGGTGGCCGTCTAGGTGTTCGTGCAGAAGCTGGCCGAGATACTTGCCGTTTTCGCGAACATTGTCCACCAGATTGTCTTCCTTGATGATCCGCTGGACCTCCAGTGCGGCGGCACATCCCACAGGGTGGCCTTGGTATGTGTGTCCGTCGGAGAACGTCCTGGTGCGGATGTCAGACTCGGAAAAAAGGAGTCGCAAGCCTTGACGACTTACCCGCTCCCATCTGTCAACGCATTTGCCACGCGGTGGTTGATGAGAACAGCTGCGACTGGTGCGAATCCTCCTCCCAGACCTTTGGCAATGGTCTCAATGTCTGGGACGACGTCCTCTTGCTCCCACGCGTGAAGCGATCCAACACGACCCATTCCAGACATGACCTCTGTTCATGATCAGTCATCACATAGCAATGCGGATTTTGAATGTACAAACCGTCCATAATGAGGA
This sequence comes from Emericellopsis cladophorae, assembly GCF_022114955.1. Classification (NCBI taxonomy): domain Eukaryota; kingdom Fungi; phylum Ascomycota; class Sordariomycetes; order Hypocreales; family Bionectriaceae; genus Emericellopsis; species Emericellopsis cladophorae. The sequence goes on along the minus strand of NW_026250956.1, from coordinate 73,008 downwards.
GTGCTCCGTATTTTTCACACACCTCTTTCATGGCTTTGAAATAGCCCGCAGGGGCAGGGACTGTGCCAAGGGTCTGGAGCACAACACAATCAGCAGAGAGCATGAGCGTGCAGAAGATCAATACTGACCGCCCCCACAACAGGCTCAGCAACGAATGCGCAAACCGTATCAGGCCCAACCTCCTGGAACTTGTGATCTAGCTCAGCTGCCAGTTGCTGCACGTACTGCTCCGTTGTTTGGTCGTCGGCCTTGCCCCGATACTCGTTGGCAGCTGATACACGGTGAATGTTCTTGAGCAACATGTCTTGGAAAAGCTTCCGTCTTCCGACGTGACCACTCAATGACAAGGAGCCCAGAGTTGAGCCGTGATAAGAACCTTCGCGCGCAATGAAGTTGATGCGCCTGTGCTGCTTGGGGCTGAGCTCCATGTAGTATTGTCTCGCCATTTTCATGGCGGACTCGACGGCTTCGGCGCCTGGCTGTGGTCAGACCTTATGGCTTATTTCAAACCGTAATGACTTACCAGAGCACATCATGTACACTTTGGACATCGCCCCTTTGGTCCCCTCCACGAGCTCCGCAGCTAGTTCTTCGCCTATCGGATGCCCAAAGAACATTGAATTGGAATAGGAGAATTTGTTAATCTGCTCGACCATGGCATTCTTCACTCTCTCATTGTGGTAGCCAATGCAAGCCACTCCTGCACCGCATGTAGTGTCCTCAATAGTCTGGCCATTCGAGAATCTCACGTGGGTGCCTTTGGCCGCCACCACTTGCAGAGGAGCTTTCTTCAGAGTTGGATGGAGAACGGCGCTGGAATCAGTGACATCTCCCAGCGCTGACTTCTTTAAGTCTAGGGTTGTGGAGGAAGTGCTGAGCCCGGCATACCTGGTGTTGCAGCAAGGTACGCCTCGAATTGTGTTAAAACGTGAAGATGAAGCAGCCTTTTTGTTCCGGGGATGACGCAGGAGCACCCGCAAGCGCCCTGATGAGCTTGAGGCCAACATTTGTGCGCTCGACTGTTGGAAATGGAAATGGGTTCGAGTTCTGATAATTCCGAGACGCAGGTGTCAAGTTGCTGATCGCGATGAGATGTGCTTGAAGGCGACAACGCGGAGAGACTGAAAGGTTGAATAATCGATTGCCATTCTACGTGAATCATCAAACAGCTGCTCAGGCCTTAAGACCGCATGCGGAGCTAATCCTTGTGGAACCGCAGGATCCAAAGGATCAAGTGGATTCCTTAGGTCTTGGTCTCACTGCATCTTCCCTGCGCTCTGATCCTCTTTGCGGAACTTGGCGGTGGAAACCCGATTTTGACAGGCTTGGGAGACAGCTTTGACCCACGTATATAAGAACTGATAGCTGGGCATGTAATCAAATATGGGACCGTAGGAGCCCGCCGGCAGTTCAGTGGCTGCGTTGCATAAGACTATTGGTTCTGAAAGCCGCCACCCCTGCTTTGATGATAGATCTCAGCGTTTATTCAGACGGCTATACCCCTCAAGGAATCGACATACACGTATAAGAGCGGAGTAGGTAGCTTGTATATAACAATCTCCCGCCCATCTTAGAACAGGATCGAACGATGTGTGGGCGGGGACGTCCTCGCTAAAGTCGAACAGAATCACAACTCAATTCAGTTCAATTATTCTCCCACGCATTGACCAGGCTTTTGATTTCCCAGCCACAATGCTGTCGCTTCAAAAATTTCCGCAAGCCCATCGATCATTGACTGCCATGGCGAAGGCTTTCAATGAGAAGAACGCGAGTAGGAACAGATATCATCGACACAACCGCTTTTACTCCACTGTCGCTGAGCGTATACATCGTGTGACGATGTTCAGAATGCCCAGGGCTGAGGACCAGCAGAGGTTCTTGAAGCAGTGCCGTAAGATGGCTGCTGATAACCAAAGGGTATGATGACGATCCAATACTGAACCCCTCAAATCCTGTCGCCCGTGTCTCACTTAAAGTGCCTCCCACTCCTGCTTGTTAGGTCCAATTTGAATGCTGACGGCCTCTCCAGAACGGCAAGCCTTACATCCTTAGCATGGCCGCCGGTCCTGCTGAAGAAGGTCCTCGCACACAAGGCTACACGTTTGTTTCCAAAACTGAGTTCGCCAGCATGGACGACATGAAATTCTATGAGAGTGAGTGTCCCGCTCACGGAGCCGTCAAGGGCCTCCTAGAGGAGTTGAAGGTGGACGGGATCATGACCGTCTTCTTCAAGCCGCAGGTGACCGGCGACGCGCAGTAATAGAAAGAGGCGCGGGGATATGAATTGCATATTTCTGGGCCGCGCAATTCAGGATTAAACAAGGAATACAAATGCTTTATTATGCCCATGTTCACTGTGAGTATTGTTTCAGCTGTTTATATCATCTCCTACGCCATTGCTCCTGCAATTCTCTTTGTGTACACCTTTTCTCCAAACATCTCAGCCCGAGTGAAGCACCTTTGTCGATTTTGCTCTCCGTGGTGTGACGAACATGCCTCTGTATACCTGCACGCTGTCCAAGCACAGGGTCGCAGCCGCTGTGAAACGATCAGCCTCCCAAGAAGAAAGGAATCTTGTGAGGATTTTCACCATTATACGTTTATTGAAGTTGTGTTTTCGGCGATACATAATTCCCAGGTTGTGATGGCTCGAATGGCCCACAAAGCTCATATGAATCGTCAGAGAATATCTGGGACATGATACCGCATCGATTCTTGCGATCGTATATTCCGAGGTAGGCCATCATGATTGCTTCGACAAATACGCATAGCCATCGAGAGAGGTCTTGAACCACGGGATCCCCTGATGCATGTAGATTGGTCCAGGTGGCGACCGCGCGAAAGTTGAGCACAACATCGAGTTGTGATGCGAAGGCGTAATGCAAACTCGGACTGCGGCCTTGTCCAGGATCCTTTCCACCTCTGTTGGTCACCGCTTCGTGTTGCTTTGTGCGCGCCCAGGCACCCTCGGCAGCGTTCGTGGATCCGACATAGACGCCGGCTTCCACCGTCCCGCTCGTAGCTTTATCGTCGACAGACTTTCTGATCTCTAAACCGGTCCAGGGAGATTCGCCGCGCACAATCTGTTCCATTTTCAGGCGAGTGGGAACATTGAGGTAAGCAGCCCGGTGAATGTATCTTTCAGGGAAGCTAGGCAAATAGAGGAGATCGGCAGGCGACAAGTCCGGCTTGGCCAATACCTTCTGTGTTCGTTGGGGCATATGCTTGAATACCTCATCTGTGAGGTCTTCAGGCGATATTGCAACCAAGATATTTCGGAAACCTCGCGTCATCGACCGTTCTTCTCGAGTTCTTTTCATCCAGTCAAATAGCTTCGTTCTTCTGATCGGCTGCTGGCTCACAGTGTTGTGTGTCAGGCCCAGTGACTCTCAGACCAGTCACTGTCCCGATTGGTCAGGCTGCACATTCGGCCCACAGCTGCCCTCAAAAGCAGCATCTTCACGTTATGGCGTTCTTCCTCTTTTCATAGCATCAGCATGTTCTTCAGCTAGAGAATTCATCATCTTCCTTCCCTTCTGATCTGTTGTTCATCATCATCTTCACACATAGCCTCTGAATCAGAGCGCCACATTTGCTCTGGAACCTCAATAAGTCCAAGTCGTTTTCAAGAACAACATTCCTATGCTGACGGTCAAACCCAGCAATCCATTCCTCAGCAGTTTCAGGAACGACTGGCCATTGTCGATCCCTTGTCGCTGGTTGAGTGATCCGATCTCGATGCTTGCGCTTGCGGGATGTTCGTGAAAGAAAATCAATTGCCTCTTGGTCGCTCTCTTCGCTTGTGATCTCTCCCATCGCATCGTGCGTTTCTGTGCTGAAGAATTCATCGTCTTCCACGTCTTTGAACGAATGGGGTAGCAGCTCGCGGATTTCATCGTCCACTTTGTCGTCCGTGAGGCTGACACAAACACTTTCTTCTTCGTCTTGCATCTCTTGCTCTTCGACAGAGAGAGTAAACTCGTCATCGTCGTTTTCGCCATCTCCATCACTATCTTGCTCGCTCTCAGCTGCTTCATCTTCTGGCGTTCTCTTCTCGTAGATTGTCGCGACAGGAGGCACGATTCGGCAATCTGTCTCAACTACCCCTGAAATATCATATATTAGCATTGGGTGGGTGATTTCGCAAAAACTGGGTAACTTACTCGTCAAAGTACTGTCTGTGATTGGGGATCGGGAATTTGTCACATCCCCCAAAGCCTTTGATGTGTTTCAAAGGCCATATCTTCTGGTAGACACTGGAATATCCTTCTTGGACAGAGGCTCCATGCTCACACAACCGTCCTCGTCAGACCTGTACTCATCACGGTCTAATCTCGAAGTTTTTTTTCGCGGGCTTCATTTCTCATTCGGAACTTTGATGTTTGCGTCTTGACGAATGCATGAGTTCGTGAGAATCTCGAAAGCAGCGTTGTGGTATTGAGGCGCTGTGTCTATCAAGAAACTATGGAGATGGGAGTACAATGAAGAGCGGAGGCCCCGGCAAGAAAAAGAATTTTGGTCTGGTTCCTTCCCACACTTGTGAGTTGGCGGAGGACTTGAGGCAGGAGTAGATCGAAGGGAAGGCAAGTCCTTGCGGCATGTACATCCCGAATCGACTGCATCACCGAATGTCAAAAGGATTCGCACATAAAAACGTCAAGAGTAAAAAGAAAAGCTTTTGATTGTACTAGTCGCTTTCGTGATATCGAAAGTACTCTATCGGGGTGCTGCAAGCCAGTTCGGATACGTTCGCCAGGGTCGCGTGTGCCTTCCTCACTTGCGCACTTCCATACGAGCGGCGTCCACTCATTGGCGTGCAACTGGCCCATGTGGTGAACGCAGACAGCGCCTAGAAGCGTCGTCCTGGAAATCAGATTTCGCCGGTCGTAACGTGCGTGAGATCACGTCGAACGAGTTTGACCTGACGATTGGTCGGATGCCTGCCATGGACTACTTTGGAGACCAGAGCTTCTACCTTCTCGACGCACCCGTTCATTGCCAAGGTCACACGTGTGCACTGGCGCGCGTGACGGGCGAGCCCGACTCCCTCATCCTGCTGGGCGCTGACTGCGTTCACCACCTGGGCCAGTTGCGTCCGAACAAGTGGACGCCCCTCGCGGACGACATATCCCCTAACCCTTTGCAAGACAGCGGTATGTGTCTGGCTGATGTTGTGAATGCGGTCTGCCTGGAAAAAGGACGTGACTCGCCATTCTTCGAACCAACGGCCTAGGGAAAGCACGCCGACGTCGCCATTACCAAGGAGACCATTGACAAGATACAAAAGCTCGATGCGCTCGACAACGTCTGGGTTACTAAAGCAAATGATCCGGCAATCCTGGAGGTGGCCGACTTGTGCCCTCGGAAAGCGAACGACTTTATGCAGCAAAGATGGAAGCAAAGGACACAATGGTCTTTCTTGAGCGACTTTGTGCCAGGAGTAGATGCTGCTAGAGGACAAAGCTTTCACAACAAGGCATAGGCGTGCTTTGCACGGGTATGCAATGGAACAGGGTATCATGAAGGTGCTATTCATGATCGCGAGAGTTGCCTTACTATTCAACAACGCTTGACACTCCTCGTCGGCCCTCCTCAGCTTCAATATACGCGAAATTCGCTAGGCTCGCGGTAGTCTAATTTCAAGAAACTTGCATCCAAAATGGCGTGCGCCTGCATAGTATATCTCTGCCACGATATTGTATGAGTTGCGGGTGAGGCTTTTGGCCGTACTGGCACAGACGTACCTCGTACTGTCCACCCTTGACAGCAGATGCCAATCTCGACTTGGACATTGGACATACTCATATAAGAACTGCCTGTCAACACGGTTCTTTACGTCCCATCCACACCGCCTCTGAAGCGGATAGTTTCTGATGCCAAAGTCGCGACGAAAGCATGCTTGCTGGGCGTCCAAGTCAGTACGCAAGTCACAATGGCCTAGAAAGCAACTTCAAAGACATACCCTGAAGGGCCACCCAAATGGCTTGTTCAGGGACATTGTGCACCCGTCTGACTTCCAGAGCAGCCATTTGGGGTCCTTTGCTGCGCGGCGCTTGAGAAGGTCTTTTAAGGACAGCTCGTAGAGCAATTCGTCTGTGATTGCCCTCATTTTGTCGTCCATCATGTTGGATGGACGTGAAGGAAGGCCGGCGGACGCGTAGTTGAGCTCGATTGTCCCGTCCCTTGGGGTGTGGCCTCCTTCAGCGCAGGAGCCGTCCCGTGCTCCTCGAACGCCACCATGGCCATTTCGAGAATGTCAGTGGTATCTCCAGCTCTCTCGCCAGATTCTTTCAGGTCCTCGACGTCAGCCATATGGAGAAGGTCAAGCTGCGAGGCGCGTGGCGCTCGAGTAGTGTCTGTAGGGCGTGCTCCCGAGGTTTGGTTTGAGGAGGCACCGGGGACAGATGAGGAAGCTACCATGAATCTCATGACCAGCGTGAGCGCAACGCTCCAGCGAGAGACAAGCATGATGGTGATGTGGTGGGGTTTGTCGCTGTGGGCGCAGTGGTTGATGACGATGGTGGATGCTCAATATCGGGGCAGAAGGAGGGTATAGTCAAACGAGTCAAGGGCATGGTACACGATCAATAATCTATGATTGTGATATCAAGAAGGGCTCCTCCATATTTAAATCATTAGCCCCGTAAGTGTCCATCCAATGATCTTTCTACCAGAAATTCTTGAGCATTTGTGTCCCCAAAGTCGAATTCGACGCAGCCCATTGAAACCCAAACAGGTCCCTTCAAAACTAATCGGCGTCTTCTGCCGATCGCACTATAAGTAAGCTTTGACCCAGGGATTTTTTCGCCACAAATAATTTCACGGCCATTTCATGATAAAGTTGATGAGGAGCAAGGCGTGAGGTGTAGAAATCGGATGCTGGTATGTCAATCTTGCTGTGAGCCAAGGAAAGCGCTGCGAGTTTCTAAGGGCAACTGATCAGATAAAATGTCCTGAAAGTCAATCTATCAATTTTGACTTGAAATTGTTCAAGCGACGGCCGATTCGCATCATTGGGCCAGCACCATCATTGAAAAAGTCGCCAGGGAAACGGGCCACGCTGAAAAGGTTAGCCAAGTGCACTTGATGATAAGGCCCAGAGTCAAAGTGGCTCAAGTCCAAATCCCACGAAAGACTATTTAATTGGCCCAGAAGTAAAGTATAGTTCGAATCATTATGTGTTGTTGAGTCTAATGAAGCCAGAGGCGTCCAAGGAGCGAGCCGCATGTACAGATAGCATGTCACTGTCGAACGTCTCCCGCCAAGACAACTGTCATTATAATTGTCAGGGGCCCGCGCGCGGTGTAAGCATAACTCAAGCATAAACAAGCGGCATTTTATTGGCACGCTACCCGAGCCAAGCAATAGACCCTAATATTCCCAGGCCTCGGCCGGAGCACCACGCCTCAAGCCGCATGCAGTGCGACGCGATTCACGCGACCGCCCTCCTCCTCCTTTGCCCAGTTAGCAGAGAGTATGCGCAGTCGTTGGCGCCCAGGAACAAGCGTCCCGACAAGAAGCCCCGGGATGCTGTCTCCTCGCGAGCCTCGCCTTGGACAGTGGGGTTCATTGTGTCCGGGCAAAGTGCGTGATTGGAATCTTCACCGTCTAGATCCGACGCCGACCTGCCTGAAGAGGCAGTTGATAAGCGTTTTCCATGCAGTGACCAGCCAAGATCCGAAAAGAGGCTGCTGCTTCTCCAAAGGTCCCCAATTTCCCATTATCCGATACTAGCAACAATGGAAATAGTTCGTGCCCATTGGCAGCATCGTGCGTCTTATCGAGAACAATGCGTGGGTAGAAGTCATCGGGCTTGCTCACAGCCAGCTTGGCAATGGCACGGCTGTCCAGGGTGTGAATGGCTCAGCAAGTATTTAAGACGAGGGTGCTGTCATGCTCGTATCCCTGAGGTTCACGCTGCATTGTCTCTTGCAAGGCGTCGTTGATTGAACCCCAAGAATCATGCGTTTCTCGACTCTTTCCGCCGGTGCGGCCATGACCGCCATGGCCGTGGCTAGGGAACTCCCCAAGGACGACTCCAAGGCATCCAGTATGTGGCCAGACGGCGAGAAACCTGGGAGACATGGACAATCTAACATGGACAGGGCTCTACGACAGCGGCGTCGTCCATATGGACAGCATGGCACGCAAGAAGGCTGCTTGGAGGGCCGAGTTTGACGCTGGCCTGCTCGACTCGGCCCAATGGCCTCGCCTCAACTACACAAAGTGTATCGACGGCAAGATTGAGGCTGTCAAGGGGGACCCTCTGCAGACCTTCCGCTGCAAGAACATGGACCTCTACGACTTCATCAACCACGCCACTCTGGGCTCGCCCAACGGCTGGGATGAGGGTGGTAACGGCCTTCTCCTCACCGGCAGCTCCTCATGGGGCTGGACCGACCCCGAGAGCAAACGTGAGTTTGTCGCCAACGGCATGTACGACGGGACCGCGTTCCTCGAGATTCTGCCGGAGGGTCGCCTGCTCCAGCTGGGTTTCTTGCCCTGCCCTGCTCCCACCAACGATGATGCCTTCTGGAAGGAGATTCGCAGCTACAAAAACTACATGCTCATCGGTTCTGAGCTGGGCGACCATGGTATTCAGATCTTTGACATGACCACCCTGCTCGACCTGGACGGCAGCGAGGTCAAGATCTTTGACGTGGAGAAGGATGTTGCCTCGCACTTTCAGGAGCTGCCCGAGGGTGCCTCGCACAACGTTGTGATCAATGAGGAGCTCGGCTACGGTGTCGCTGTCGGCTCGCGTCCTCGCAGGTCTGGCTGCATGGCTGGCCTCATCTTCTTCGATCTCAGTGACCCGACCAAACCCACCTACATGGGCTGCAACGGCGACGATGGTTACGTCCACGACGCGCAGTGTATGGTCTACCGTGGCCCTGACAAGCGCTATGAAGGCAGAGACATTTGCTACGGATACAACGAGGACACTCTGACTATGTAAGTTGTCGCTGTGAGACTTGTGGCTTCCAAGGCTGACCATGGTAGCTACGACGTGTCCGACAAGACGGAGAACAAGATTATCTCCATAACCTCCTACGAGGGTGCAACCTACACTCACCAGGGATGGGTGCTTGACCCCAACAACCAGGAGTACCTCCTGATGGACGACGAGCTCGATGAGATCTACAAGAGCGGCCCAGCCGCCGACGGCCACGGCGTCACCTACATCTGGGACATCAAGGACCTCGAAAAACCAAAGCAGACAGGACTGTACAAATCGAGTGTCCCGGCGGTAGACCATAACCAATACATCAAAGACGGTCTGGCCCACCAGTCTTCGTACATGGCTGGGTACCGGGTGTACGACATCTCGTCGATCCCCGAGGACCCCACTGGTGACTCTGTCTGCGAGATTGCCTACCTGGACATCTACCCCGAGGGTGAGGACCTCTGATGCGACTATACTGTGGCCATTGCTGACATTTTATAGACGACGGCGCTCCTGGCGGTGGTGTCGCTGACATGTTCGGCTCCTGGTCCCACTACGCCATGTTCGAATCTGGCTTTGTCTTTATCAACACCATTGAGCGCGGCGCGTACCTGGCCAAGATGACAAAGCGCGAGTCATGCCCCAAGACACACAAGTGCAACGCCGACAACTGTCTGCGTGCCATGCGCTCCACCTCGGTCAACGGCCGTCTGGCCGAGTCGCAAGAGTTCTGCGCGGACTGGACTGATGGCTGGTCTGCTGACGTCGCTGCTGTGCCCGAGTATGCCTCCAAGGCTTGTGGTGCTAATGTTGTCTCTCGAGTGTCGTCTGCCTGCTCTTGCTTGCCTACTGCCGAGCCTACCGCGTGAGTAAGCACGGGAAAGCGACCACAGAATGTATGATGCATGTAATGATCACGAGATACAATTTTGAATGAAGAATATCATGCCATAAGATCACAGTACATACGTGTCAGTGAGGCCAAGGGATGTGGTGCGTTGTCCAGTGGAACTTAATCTTGAACTTAACTTAATGTTGTGGCAAGGCCCCTTTAGCTTTGAGGCGCCGAAAGGATGTCATCGGGCATACTGAATTTGATTAGCAGAGGGTTACTGTAGAACCTGAGACCATGGCTTCATCATCTTGTGTTGGAGGAAAAAAAGTCATCTTACGACAAGCAAACGACATCAACAGCAATGTCCCAAGCAAAGAACAACCCCGCCGACCACCCATTCATCTATATCAACGGCGAGCCCCACGAACATAAAAATAGGGTTGCCGAGGAGCTGCAGTAAGTCACGAACCTTGCCTCCCCTACGCAGATGGCCATCAGGTCTGACCAAGAGTAGGCGCTTGCTCCCTCAGTCAGGGGTCCTCGATATGAATATGACCGCAGGCTTGGAGCTCGGCAAGGCCGAGGAAGCAGCGCACCAAGAACATCTTTTGGAGATGTCAAAGGAATGTGTGAGTAACACCAGACACCCTGCCGCAAGGTTCCAATTCCTGAATGACGAAGCCAAACTGACCATACCAAAGCGTCGCGTGGCATTGGAGTACGTCGCCACGCAAGACTCCCGACCTCATCTCACTTGCATCTTCGCCAACAGGCGCGCTCCTGACGCGTATGAGTTATCGATCAAGAGAGAGATTCAGGCGGCGGCGCGCAAGCGTGGATCGCCTTTCATCTCGGTCATTCTCGACCCGAGAAAGACTGGCGCACAGAAAGCGACATCTTCCTCCCGGGATGAAGTGTCGAACCCCGGGATCGGTGTGAATTGTGCGACTGCCATTGGAGGCGGCTGGTTGAAGTTCTCCGACGAGCCATCTGCTTTGGGTGATCAGGCGAAGCAGGCGGCGGAGAGGATCAAGGCTCACGTCGATCGTTGTCAGCGAGAGGGCAACGCGCAACCTCCTCAAGCGTTGATTTAAACATCTATAGATAGAAATTTTATACGGCGAATTCAAGCGACGGCATGAAGCTCCCCGCCATGTCTAGACAGTGCCCATTCGAGAAAGACTTGGGGCTGCTCTCCCGCCACGTTCGCAGTGTCACGTAACCACTTCCACAGGTCAAGTGTCAGCTTCACGTCTCCTTCACTTATTCCATCCAATGACTACGGAAGCCAATCCATGAAATACCTCTTTTCATTTTCACGTACATGGAGGCAGTAGATGTAGCGTCGCACCATCTCTTGGAGCTCATCAAGACTCCAGATTTCATTGTAAGCTGGTATCCTGTATGGCCCTACTGGGGCATACTCTTCCATCAGGGGAAACTCTCCTGTCGGTAGCGCGAGAGGTGGTTTGTAGAGGATCAACTGTAGCTTGAGCATGCCCAACCTGCAGATATTGAGGGCTCTCTGCCTCAGCAACTCCGTCAACAGTTCAGGGCCGCCCTCTTCTTTTGAAATGCATTGGTGGCAAGTCACCAGCATGTGGCGGAAGAGCTCATCACTTGCGGTCGGATCCAAGCTCCCCATATCCACGTTGCTGTGTAGAGGATATTGGCTCTGATGAGCCTCTGCCCGGCGTGCCGTGCGTTTGATTGTTTGCCATGGCGAGTGTTGGGCAGAAAGAGGAAGGTTGGCGACAGATGGTGTTGGAAGATCTGTACCAACTTTGAAAGAGAGCAAAAAGGATTTCAATGGGCTTGGATTAGTGCTGTGAAACAATAACATTATGCCGACGGATACTGTCTGATGATTTGACATGCGGGGTCTATGGACTCGATCGCCAACATGGCACGTGCAAAATATCAGATCTTCAAGGCTATAAACGGCATATAATACAGCGGTAAACAGGGCAGACGCCGTCTGGACTAAGAGGCATTGCTCTTGACGGCCTTCTCGTCACCGAGACCCTCCTTCGGCGAATGCGGCGCCGCCATGACCCCGTCGACCGTGTCCATGGCCTCTCTATCCACGGGCGGGCCCGTAAAATTCTTGCGCGCGTAGGAAAAGTACCACGCAAACGCAATGGCCGCAAAGCCAGAGAAGACGACAGAGGCGTAGTTCATGGAGCTCGCGTCGACGGGGAGCGAGACGGGAAGGCAGAATATGACGCAGGCAAACACGATCCAGACGACGCAGATGACGTTGATGACGGTGCCGAACTTGCCGAGGGAGAAGACGGAGTGGCGGACGGCCTTGCGACGCTGCACGAGGTTGACGAGCACGGGGACGCCGTAGGACGTGGAGAGGGCAATGGTCGCGGTCCCGGTGAAGGAGTTGAAGGCGGCCGAGGAGCCAAAGTAGATGCAGCCGAGGAGGCAGTCGACGACGGTGGAGAGGAGGAGGGCGTACAGCGGCATGTCGAGCTTGGGGTTGACCTTTTTCCACAGGTGGTAGCCGGGAATCGCGCCGTCGCGGGCAAAAGCGTACGCGCAGCGACTGGAGGCCGTCAGGGCGCCGATGCCGGCGAACATGAGGATGCCAAGGATGAGGAAGAGGAGCCCGAAACCGCCTGCCTTGGAGCCGGTGACGGTCGTGAAGAGGAGTCCGATGGGCTGCGAGTTGGCCACCTCGAGGAGCATCTGGACATCCGGGAGGACGAAGAGGATGGGGACGAGGTAGAGGACGCCCGTGAGGCCGGCGGCCGCGACGGACAGGACCATGGCCTTGGGGACTTCGCGCTCGGGGTTCTGCACCTCCTCGCACATGACCGCCACCAGGCCGTAGCCGGTAAGTGTGTATGCAGCTACGCATGTCAGCGGGGAAGGGGAGAATCAGTATCTTTCGTACCTTGCAGCAAACCAACAAAGAAGGACCAGCCCTCGGGCCAGCCGGACGCGGAGGCGTCATAGTGGGAAAAGACAAACTCGGCCGAGCGGCGGTCCTTTGCCATGACGAGCAGGGTGACGAGGATGATGATGACGCTGGCGCCGGTCCAGTAGATGCACACTTTGTTGATAATGTCGAGGTAGCGGGAGCCAAAGGCGTTGACGAGGGCGCAGACGATCATGACGGCCCAGAAGCAGAGGACGGTCTGCCAGGCATTGGCGACAAAGTCCTCGTTGAAGATGCTGATGGCACTGAGGATGAGCTGGGCGCCGCCAAAGTTGATGGAGAGGGTGACGGTCCAGTTGCCGACGAGGGTGAGCCAGCCGTCGACGAAGCTGACGAGGGGCGCCCAGCGGGGGGTGCTCAGCATGGCGCTCCAGTAGTAGACGCCGCCGGCGGTCGGGTAGACGGCGCAGATCTCGGCGAGGGAGGCGGCGATGCAGAGGGAGATGAGCGAGACGAAGATCCAGCCGTAGAGGACCGAGACGGCCTGCCCGTTGGTCAGGGTGATGTACATGGTCGTCGAGAGGCCGTAGGGCACCGCCATGATGGCAAAGGACAGGCCCAGCACGCTCAGCATGCTGAGGTTGCGCGGCAGCTCGCTCTTGTAGCCCAGACGCGCCAGCGCCTGGTCCGCCTGGATTGCGGAACCTCGTCTCTGGTCGTCCATGGCGGGTTGGTTGTTCTAGTAGTGGTGGTGGTGGTGGCGGCTTTGCGGTGGTCTGTGAGCGATTGTTCAATTGTGCAAGGAGAAGAGTCGTGACAGAGTTTCAAACCGCAGCCAAATTGAGGGAATGACGTCGCATCGCATGGTGCGTCGAAGCAGGGACCGTTTTCTCAGGCGGGCCGCATTGGGTCGTGGTTCTTGTTATTTGCAATTGGGGTTCTTATTTGGAGAGGCCGAGATCGCACGCCTCTTATCTGCGGTATCTGCGCAGTGCCAGGGGGGACGCGACACTGATGCCGAGTTGCGGGGTGCATCCCTCCTCCTCAAGCGATAAGATCGGGACTTCGGCTCCATATCTTTGGGGAGGAGACTGTCAGTCTGTCAGTCTGCTTGTTGCTACTGCTTTGGAGATGGTGAGACTAGCCTCTTGTCACCTCGTGCGCACCGTGAGCAGGGTGCTGTCTGCAGACGACAGCCAGAGTCGGGGCATGGCTGTGGAGGAGATTGGGTTGCTGGTACGTAAAAAGGGCAAGACTGCGAGTCAGGCGATCAATAATTCAATACCGCGAGGATGCCAAGGCTTCCGAGCACGGCACACGCGCGGAGACGCCCGAACTGAGCTGGCTGGGTGGAGATGTGTGGAGATTGGAGGAGGATGCCGATGTGAGAGCCGGAGAGGAGGGGATTCAGGACGGTACTGGTGAGACTACCCTACAGCTGGAGTCTAAGCTCGGGCACTAGCGCCGCGCACGTGATCGGACTCTGGCGTCACGGGTCGCGACAGCAACCTGAGGGAGACGGACAGCACACAGCACTCAACACAGCACTCACCACATGCACTCACGGATAAACATGCCAGGTATCTATCCATGTACACGTTGGAACAGCCAACCTCAAGAACAGCGGCGGCAGGAAGCCGTCGTAGAACCTGTTCCACCCGGCCCTGCTCGCGGCCATTTTCTCTTTCTTGGCCAGGAAGGCCTCCTCCTCGCGATCGATGATATCCTTTCCCGTGTAAAAGTCGACATCCCTAGGCGCGATGGCCAGCGACTTCTTGACGAGCATGTGGCCAAAGAGGAGCAGCAGGTACAGCGGGATGCCCAGATAGCCCGTGATGAGGGTGCGCCAGTCAAAGGGCTCGTCGCCGGCGACGAGGAAGATCTCAATCTCGCCGAGGGCCGCTATGAGGAGAAAGACGATGGCGCCGATAAAAGTGTATGAGATGAAGAGCGAGCCAGGACCAGCCTTGGCCAGGGCCGCACCGGTGCCGATGATGAGACCGGTGCCAGCGCGCCGCCAATGGCGATCATGCTGATGTGGCGCGCCTTGAGACCACGGTACAGTCACGTGTGCTCGGAGGTCTTGGGGCCGCGAATGTCCATGCTGGCGTGGGAGTTGCCGCCGAACTGGTGCTTCCTGTTGTCGACGCCCGAGCCGGAGCCGCCAGGCGTCCTGATGGACCAAGACGACGAGCGACCCATGGTTGGGGTGGTGCTATGTGCTGGATGTAGAGGTGAGGTCTTGGGGCGTGCTTCTTTCGCGTCACGCACAAGCAGGCGGGATGAGAGGAAGAGAGAGAAGGGGAAGAGTGACTTCACGTCGCATCGAAGAAGAGGGGGGCGAATCGTTTTCTACGAGCAATACTAGGAGACCTCATGGCCAACGAACAAGGTCCCCGAATCTTGTCCGCTTGCGTGTAAGTGGCCCGCACTAGGGGACGAACATGCTGATAAGAGATGTCTGCCTCCTTGCACGCACTTCTGAGACCCCAGACCAGGCTGCGCCCTTGAGGTCCCGTGATGGGTCTGCCTGTTGATGTGCATCCATGCGGGCAGAAGCGATCGGCCTGGCGAATAATCAATGCAATGCCATGGGCTGTTAGTGGCTGTGCGAAATGCCGCCATGACGACTCCTTGGCCCTAGGGGTCCACGCTCATCGGGGAGAGAAGATTCGGGACGCAGCAGGCGTCGAGACTACTGAATACCTAATAACCGCCCGGGGCAGCCCTTCACAGCACCAACGCTTTCAATGTCACTGCTTTTTTTACCCCAGGGCGAGTCGTGTCTGAGACGGATCGAGGAATGTGGCCAGGCTGCTTGGCGGGGTGATCACACCCTCGTTCTTAAGAACCAGCAAAGTCAGATGAATTGTTCCCGTGGCTTTTCTTCCACACAAACATGTCGTGTCGTCCGAGCCTCCAAGGGCGACGCATAGTCAGTCTCTGGTGGCCTTCTCGATGCGACGCTTGGCTCGAACGTGAGAGGCCCGTCCGTGGTCTGCGGGCCAAGAGAAGCACCCCATCTGACTCGAGCTTATACAGTGGGGAGCAGCAGCCGTAGTTCGGCTCCCCGTAGGTCAATTTAGCTTTCACAAAGCAAGGCCAACAATAGGACCGTGTATATGCAGGAGAGCAGACGAAGCAAATAGAACAACTTTTATCTAAAGTATCTACATTGTTGATTGTTTACATTATTTCTGGAAGCCATCGCAAAGGATCTTGACAGGCTTTCCGGGATTCAGCCATATCACCTTATCAGAAACACCCTCCTGCTCAAACGCCTCGGCCAAGCCGTCTTGATGCTGTGTGAAGTGGTCCCAGGCGTCAAAGTGCATGGGGACAATATAGTCAGCCTTGATGGCGCGGAACATGTCGGCCGCCTCCTTGCCACCTAGGGTGATTTGGCGCAGTGGTGCGGGTGGTGGCTCTAGTTGAGCCCTCGCGTCGCCAGTATTCAGTATGGCGGCTGCGATGTGAAATTTGTCGGCCATCTGAGGGTGCTCCTCCATGTACACCGTGTCCCCACTGAAGTAGAGGGCATTGGGGCGGCCGTCACGTGAGACTCCGAAGGAGTCCGTAGTGAGAATGAAGCCCGTGCACTCGTCACCGGGCACGTGGTCGGCAGGCGTGGCTGTGATGCGGAACGTCTTGCCGCCCAGGACAACGGTTTTCTCTTGCCAGGGTTGCATGCCAACGACGCCTGGCCGAGGGGCCAACTGCTTGGCGCCGTCCATGGTGGTGAAAACGTGTCGCCCGTCAAGTAAGTGACGGCCGAGCTGATCGAGGTTGTCCCAGTGGTCTTCGTGGCTGAGTAGAACGGCGTCGATGGGAGGGAGCTCTTTGAGCGCGAGTGCGGGATCCTGGCGAACTGTCAGGCGAGCGTTTCTGCCTGGCATGTCGTAATATGACCCGGCCGGTGAAAAGAACGGGTCAGTTAGGAACCTGACATTGTCGACCTCGAGAATAGCGGTAGCGGTACCAATGAAAGTGATGCTGACATTGCTGTTGAAACCGGGACAAGTGGGCATGGTTGGTGTGCTGTGGATTTGGGAGGAATTTAGGAGCTTGTTCTGATGTGTACTATATGATGTGATCGGTAGCGGTGCTGTGCTGACGAAAGGACTTCGGTGAGAACAGAAGGTATGTAGCTTTATGTACAAGTCTCTTGGCCTGTGACCTGGGCCACCTCGTCGTCATAGAGCACGCTACAGAAACTTTTCGCCCGATCAAATATATGAGGTTCGAATGATTTATCAGCCTTTTTGGGTAATCACCTGGCATGACAAGTTGCTTATTCAATCTAGGTACCAATACGCGTGCCAGGCGGAAGACCTAAATCCTTGAAGTCCACATTTTCGTTGCCTCGGTCGTCTTCATCGGGTATAAAAATCCTCTCGCGATCTCTGTCTAGATCTCTGCCGTGCTGCTCACGGGTTTTACGACCGGATTGGGCCTGGCTTCATCAAACCACACTAGCGCGAATAGTAACAACAACATCAACATTATTAAGCTATCAAACACGTAAGAATCTAATAACAACTTCCAATGGCGGTGATATAATGTTTGCTTTCGTTTCCTATAACGAAAGACACATTAGTCAAATACTTCTTCCCGATAGTTCTGCTATCGTAATGTTAACGGGCCCTGGGTTAAGCGATGACCCACCCATAGCTCCTTTGTCAAGTTACAGAGAGCCTAAGGCCGTCGAAGCCTATGATATGTTCTTTGCCTATCGTTCCTTTTCAATCTCTTCTGAACCGAAATTATAGTCTTCTACATTCATTCTAGTCTCCCGATTCTCTATTCCACTGCCTGCATGCACAGCTGCGATGCTCGGACCAAGTCTCGAAAATACAACGGTCGAGTCCAGGAGCCCAATAACGTCTCGGCAAATGCTTTCGGTGCATCATGAGTTGCGAAGAGAAGAAAATCAGCCCGCCATCACCGGTGGCAGCGTGATGGGAGATACTATAGCACCGGTTCTCTCGGCAGACCCTAGCCTGCCGCCACCCCCTGATGGCGGCCTTCGAGCGTGGATGTCTAGTTAGTTGCCTCAAACGTCTCCGGATCTCGTTCCATGCAGCAGCCTAACATGATACCTAGCGGCTTCGGGCTTCTTCGTCATCATGAATACATGGTAAGCACTCGTGGGCCGCAAACAGGTGTACCGCAGAATCACTAAACAACTCGAATAGGGGTGTCTTTGTATCCTTCGGCATCTTCCAGACTCATTACGTCACAGCCCTTGCACGTTCTTCTTCTAATATATCGTGGATTGGCTCCTTCCAAGTCTTCCTTCTTTTTTTCATGGGCAGCGTAGGCGGTATCTTGACCGACGCGGGCTACTTTCGGACCACAGTGGTTACAGGCGTTGCCCTGATTATCCTCGGAGCATTCGCAACATCAGTTTCTACTGCATACTGGCAGGTGTTCTTGGCTCAGGGCGTATGCACTGGCCTGGGCAGCGGTCTCATCTTCACACCGGTCATGGCGGTAATATCGACCTACTTCTCGACGAAGCGAGCGGTTGCGTTGGCTGTTGCAACGTGCGGCAGCACTGTCGGTGGGCTGATCTTCCCAAGTATGGCGAGAACGCTGCTGCCCACCATTGGCTTCGGATGGACAATGCGAGCCATTGGATTTATCCAGATGGGGACTTTGGCATTGGCTCTAGTCACTATCAAGCCCCGGGCTACGCCTCACGCCAAAGGCCCTTTGATAGACTGGAGTGCCTTCAAGATTCCCGAGTATACTTTGTATGCCGGTGGATCTTTCTTGGTATGCTTTGAACCCTCATTCATAGGCGTACCTACGGCGAAACCGGTTGTTCAACGCTAACAAGGCACCCAGGCGTTCGTCGGCATCTTCTTCCCCATCTTCTACCTGGCGACATATGCTCGGAGCACCCTAGGGTTGACGTACACCGAGTCTCTGAATCTCTTGCTCGTCCTCAACGGCATCGGGATTATCGGCCGTCTGGCCCCTAGCTTAGTACGTCGGCGCACTGAACCTTCAAATAGGCCACGTTGCATCCACGGCATTGATCATCTATCTCTGGTCTGCTGTTGACACCTTGCAAGGGCTGTACGCGTGGACTGTGTCCTTCAGCCTGGCCATGGGTGGAATCCAGTCACTTGGCCCTTCCGCTCTGGGTGCCGTCAAGTTTGATGTCCAGAAGCAAGGAACCTTGCTTGGTATGGTGTACTCTGTGACCGGCTTTGGTGTTCTCATCGGGCCTCCGGTTTCGGGAGCCCTGGTGAGCGGGGGGAATTATCGTAATGCCCAGGTCTTCGCGGCGACTTGCATGACTTTGGGAGTGGCACTTCTGATTACTGCCCGGGAGGTGAAGAGGAGACGTGATTCGATGGGTGTGTGGGCAAAGTTGTAGATGATGGCGTCACGGGGCTCACGATTGCTTTCATGTTCGGGCGTTATTATAGATATAAGATGTAAGGATATACTTGAGAGTTATTGCATGTGCCTTGGGGCGTTATTGTAGAGATACGCGACAACATACTATGCCGAAAACTTTTGATGCAATGGTCCTGCTGCATGAGTCTTACCAATGTTTGCAGTAAGAGTCAACAAGCAAAGGTCAAGATGTTCACTGACGACCGTTGTAGAAACCGGGTTCGACTATGTGCTCGATGTATCTCCTCCAGCCGACATTGGCATCCTGTTCTGGCCCTCAAAAGGGCCCTAAGAGTGCTTCTTCGCGTGCATAATGGCAGATATTCCGTCTGAGCTCGAAATAAAGGCGCCTCGCCTAGTGTCATCAACATACTTGCCTTGCAAGAAGTTCTTTCTGCCGTACATCTTTGCCATCTCTAGGTGACTGTTGCTTGGGTAACTATAACAGAAGGATTGCTGAGCAAGTGAACACGGGCGCAAAATACATGCACCCATCAGTGAATTATTACCCGTAAAATAAGAAATTGAGTATAACGTCTCTATAGCAATGTGCAAAATATAAGATCAAGACAAAAAGGAACGATATCGGACATCGCTCGCACAAATTATTTACCACCCATTTGAACATTAGGCCACCCTTGCACGCCTCCAGGCCGCGGGACGATATCCTGACCTTCCTAGCCCGCCGGCCACCCCTAAGACAATGGTACTTCTCAGTCCCCATCTCCCCGCGCAGCCCCCGGAGCTTGGAGCAGAGCGCCTCTTCTTCTCCAAACTCGCACGCGTTCATCGCGCACTTGTGACGGTGCTCGACGCCAGGGAAATGTCGGCTCGGACATCCCTTGGTGAGACTGCTAGCATGGTGCGGCGTCAGGTCTCTCGGGCACACGCAGGACGACATGCGACGCCTCATAGCCGTGCTTATTCCTGCGGGTCGGCGTGGACCTGCTTGGCCGCAGCATCTTTGTCCGCAGCCTCCTTGACCGCCGCCGCGGCTCGTTCGGGGTCGAACCTGGCATGGTCATGCTTGTGGGTGTAGCAGTGGGTTTTGTCGCCCGAGACCTGCTTCGCCTTTGCCGCGTGCATGGCTTTCTCCCCGTCGAGCTGGGCCTGTACCTGCACGGCCAGCTGGATGGCCTGGGGGCACACGCCGTCGCCTTGCTCGCACATCTCGTAGGCGAATTCAAAGGGGTCCATCTCGTTGTAGGCACATGACCGGTGCGTTTCATGGATGCCACAGCCGAGACTGGCGCGCCCCAGCGTGTACTTGCCCCTGAAGAGCATGGGAGAGTGGCACTTGTCGGCATGGGCGGCCTTGGACGGGTGGACGGGGTTGTGCTGGAGCAGGCGCTCGGAGGCAGCGGCAAGGCCCGCCCAACCGATGAGTTGAACGAGGGTCAGACGCATTGCGAGGAAACGAGTGAATCGGAAATGTGGTGTAGTGATGAGTGAGAGCGCCAAGCGAGGCCGATGGGGAGGCGAGGCCTTGATATGTAGTCGACGTGACGTCTCCCGGCGTTGCCGTGACTTGCAAGCCAAGATCACGCGCTCTACTAGATCATGGTTCGGATAAAGCATAACGACGTAGCGCCAACTCAGAGCCGCGTAGCTACCAGAGGGGAGTATGGACCATTCTTGTTCCTGCGAGGCGACGAACCATGATCACGGCAGTCGGCCGTTTTTCCCAAGGCCCTGGACAAATATTCTCAAGTCTTGAGGATCAGGGAAGAACCGAATGGTCGTGAATAGGGTTATCAGGGTTTCAGGTACTCTCGGAAACACGCGTTTTCGCGTTGAAACTAGGTTAGAGTTGAGTAGAGTGAAGCTTGATCGTCCACGCGAGTACCTTCAGCTATCCTCACATGCTTGCTCGTGGCTATATATTTTCTCTTGCAATGATTGATTGTCTTTGCTCCTGTTTGTCCGAATATTAGCTGGTCCATTGTTTTATTTCGTCTGTCTGTCAAAGTAGAGCAGCATCCCATCATGAAACCCACCCTCCAACAATACGCTACACCGCAGGTGTGCTCTCCTCATCAACCCCTATGCCAAAGGTCCCCTTGGCCGCGGTGTACCTCATGTGGACAGTCTCGCTCACATACACCCTCGTCTCCTTCTCGTACGCCTCGGTGGCCCCAAGCTGGAACCCGCCGGCTTCCCCTAGTAGCGTACCCAGGAAGGCAGAGCCCTGGACAGCCGTGTTGGACTCGAGCCCTCCGGCGGGCGCCATGGAGTGCGCGGAATCGCCCATCATGGTGACGCGCGGCTCGTTCTGCCTGGCGGGCATGCCGCTGGGCCACGAGCATGTGATTTTCCAGAACGCAGCGTCGTCCACGTGCATCTTATCAAGAGCGGCTTGAATCATGCGGCCCAATATCTCTTCAACGCCTTTTTCATGTCGGCCGCCGGATTGCCAATCTGGTTCAGTTCTGTCCAGCCAAATCGCACGCTCGGGTCGTCTAGCTCGCTCGGGCGCACATTGGTGATGATGGAGACGTCCTTTCCAGGTCCACGTGTCCTGTCGCGTAATCGGTGCACGCCCTTACCCAGATCCTGAAAAGCCATCGCGGAGGCTTGTCCGTGGATACACCGCGCGCCCGTGTCAGAGACCTTGAGCTTGCCGCCAGAGAGCTACCTGGCCACCTGGGAGTAGATACACTCGCCGCCGACCAGCACGGAGCCCTTGTCCGACTTTGCGCCATCAGCAAATAGGGAGCGGACGCCGTCCGCAGTGGAAGGCGCTTCAGTCAATAGATGTGGAAGGATTCGACTATATCTAAATGTCCATGTAGTTATTCAGCTTGAAGCTATGGTCGGTCCTAAGCGTCCACTCGTGGACGGTGGTTTTTGCTGTCTGCAAAGCACTTCAAGCCAGGACCAAGCACTTTACTTTCAAAAATAGCAAAGACAAATTACAGTGTGACGAATGCAAACGACACGTTGTTCTATTTGAGTATTGGGAGTTCGTTCACGAACTTCATGCCGGGACCGTCGGCGCAAACACCAATATGCCTACCCTGAACAGAATCGCAGGCTTAAACGAGGCACTATAACAGTGACACAACTCAGACTGTCTCAATTTTCGTCACCACAGAGCAAAGGCAGTCCTCAACAGAGCTTCCCACACGAGAAGACTCAGAGGAGTTTGTTACGCTCTGATTTCGCTATTTTTAGCCCAGTCGAGGCCAAGGAGAGCCGACCATGTATCAAAAATACGGATCTGATCAATTGTCTATTTGCGGATGGCCCTGAAGCTGGGGCAATGGTCGAAACATGGACGACTGGCCTTTCTTCGCTGCTCCTATGATGGACGAGCCAATCGCATCTTGCTGCTCTCACCCGCGTCACGATCACTCGGGATCATGCTCAGCCTCTCCCGCCTCCGACGTGGACTACACCGCAGGGGTGCCAGTCAAACCTAGTCGACGATCCATCGATGAGTCACATTGTCCTCCTCAAGGCTCCGCCACTCGGTACAAGACGTGAACTCACAGTCCTCACTGCCCTTGAAACTAGTATCTAACATTGGTCGGGAAGCCAAGTCCGGATCGGATCGCCGCCAGGGACAGGCTAGTGTCGCAGGGTTGTTTGACCTCCCGCGATAGTCTTGCCAAGACCTCGCGCGAGGAGCCACACCGAATGTCACGCCCTCGCAACAACGTCCAAGAACCGTAGATGGCGCGGCGCAACACTGCGGTGTGGCTGGGTCTACCATTGAGCAGACACGGGCGCCAAGGCATCGCGGAGACATTTGGTGAAGCAAGGCGTCTGCCTCTGAGCATCTGAATGATTCGTTTCGGAGAATATCGTCACTCTCACTGGTGCACGACGAAAAGTGTTTACCATGACGGGGTATTTCCAAAAGACCTCATTGCGCGAATGTTTTCCGACCTGAGAATCATCGACACAGCCCCCCGAGTCTCAGACGCCATGGCAAAAGGAAACCTGGAAAAGTAACATCGCGAAAAGCAACCTCGCGAACGACCATCGACACCAGAAGCCATGGAGGCGCAGAGTCACAGGCAGTCTGTCGTGATGATGCTCGAGTATTAAAGAGCAACGATCGCTCGCCTTGACGAGACCAAGACCAAGACAGACAGACACAGACAACTCCAGCCTTCTCACCACCGCCTTCACCATCTCTCCAATCTTCTCCTTTGCGCTCTGGTAGCCATCTATTCCTTCGTCCCGGCGACATCATTTCACTCTATAATTATTTCATCACGTCCCAACACTCCACAACCAGCAAGATGCAGTACTCCATCACTCTCCTCGGTCTCGTCGCGAGCGCCTCTGCCCACTGCCTCATCACCTCGATCGAGGGCGCCAACGGAGTCACCATGCCTGGACTCAGCGGTACGTCGACCTCGCAGCCCCATGGACATGCCTCGATCCTCATCACTAACATCCTACAGTCGCCGACGGCACACCTCGTGACTGCTCGTCCAACGGCTGTGGTTCGCAGGCGGACACATCCATCATCAGGGACAGCGAGATTGCCAGCGGCGAGGTTGGCCCTCTGGGACGCACCCAGGGCAATGGGCCCGTCGACCCGAACACGATGATTGCCGCTTTTATGAGTGGTGCTCGGGCCCCGACCAACGACGGCGCCGCCGACTCCACAGGCGTCGAGGACGACATCTCCGCTCTCCGGGGCGCGAGCCGCGGCCGCGGCCGTGGCCAGAAGGCCCGCCGCCAGTTTCTTGGTCGCCTCTTTGGCGGCGGCGGCGGCGGCAACGCCGACGGCCAGAAGAATGAGTTCTCTGTCGAGAGCAGCGTCGCTGCCACGGCTGGCGACGGTGCCACGAACGGCATGCCCACGTGCTCGGACAGTGGCGAGATTAGCGTCACCATGCGCCAGGTAGTCCTTTTCTGCACACTACAATCAAGAGACCATTACTGACCAACGCAGATCAACCAGGACGGCGCTGGACCCATGGAGGCCATGGTCGACGGCACATCGGGCGGCACCGACATTGACGCCTTCCAGCGGGCCGAGGTCACCCAGGACGTGCCCGGCTTCGTGGCCGGTCTCTCGCTGACCACGACGACCGACTTCCCCATGAAGATCCAGATGCCTGCCGGCATGACCTGCGACGGCTCCGCGGGCGGCGTGGACAATGTCTGCATTGTGCGCGTGCGCAACTCCACGCCCGCCGGCCCCTTTGGTGGCTCCGCCGCCTTCACCATGCCCGCTGCCGCACGCAAGAGGGCGCTGGCCTACAGGCTGAAGAAGCGCATGGAAATCGGCCGCGAGGAGTAAGGGTAAGGGCGCATTGTATGGTATGCGAGTTGACTGGTGGGGGAGGAAATGGAGAGGTCTGTCGACAATCAGGGGAAGAGGCTTGGATGCCAAGGAGAAAGGGGGAATTGGTTGGATGCTTATGAGCTCGATTACGATCGCTTTTCACGAATATGAGACAGATAGATGACTTACAAATAGAAGGACGGCTATGCTTGATGCATGCCACCGCCAACAGTTTTCTTCGTCTTTTGTCATTGAGTCTATGACTGTGCAGATACTACTCAGACTTGACCTGGTCGACCTTGGAGGCACAGTAGATTACCGCAATTTCAAGAATTTCCATTCAGTCGCCTGGTCTTGTTGATCAGTCGTGAACTCTACTGGCCCTCCATTATGCCGCTGCTTTGGAGGGGGCGCTCTTGGCCGCCACACAGCACGATCATGTTACTCTGTCCATGTGTGGTAGATGAAGCACCCCTCGGCTATGCATATATGGGTGGTAGTTGACACAAGCCGTCCGAGTCCACGTCTCAGTTCGTCTGAGGCTTTGCATGACTCGGGAGATGAAGACGGAGGTGGAATGTAAATGCAGACATTCGTGATCCAGCGAAATACATGGGACAGTTCCTGGGTCTACGAGGCGCGGCGGCGAGCCCGCCGTCTGCGTAGTCGACCATTGATCTTTAGGCTAATTGCGAAACAGATATTGTCAAAGTACACTGGACATCTGCGCGCAGGAAGCCAACCTGGTCGACAGACAACCTCAGCTGCTCGCCTCTTTGCAAGCAGACCTCCTGCCCATCATGGCTTTGTCCTCAGAGGATGGTTGAACACTGGCATGCTGAAGAGCCATATTTTGCTTGCATCAAACAGGTAGGGTCCCTTCAAGCACTTGGATCCTTCTGCTTGGGAACTTGGAATCGCCAAGGATCGATCTCCCGCCGGAGCTTAGAAGTTGCAAGACATTGAACCTAACATCAATGATCACGCACCAGGCCATGGCGCCGATCATCAAGTTGTGCACGGGCCGCTACTGCGCAATGTTGCTGCTCCATGTAGATACTCTGCTCCTGGCAGACATCAGCAGAGTCGGTAATAGTCCTTGATGCACCGCTCCTTGGGGAACCACCAAGGCGGCAGTCGAGTGCCTTGGTCGTATTACACTGTTCTAAACCCTCCTGCTGGCGAGGTATTGCATCATTGACCGGGCAGAGTAAATTGCAGCGCCCACGCAGCACGGCGCATATTGGTCGACACGACGATGCGTTGGCGACGGCATGGTACCTCCGACGCGGAAGCGTCCTTCATGTCGTGTTGTTTCCATGCAAAGCGGCTAATGAGTGCGTGGCCGGGTGAATGGAGAAGAGGAATCTCGAAGCCAAAGGGAATTTTTGGATCGCGGAGGAAGACGCTCCGCCGGCGATGGTGGCGTCCATCTGCCGGGAGGAGAAGACTCTCGCCAATCAAACAGGCGACATACTCGCACGTCAGACGCCCAGGATGTACCCCACAACTTTGTTCTGCAACTTTGTTTGTTTGAGCTGCCTTGGCACGGGCAGAAACATCATGGACTCACGCCATGGACGTGAAGCCAGGCGTGCCAACTGAGCTCACGACTCGCCTCCTCTTCTCTGGTCAACTACCGGACATACAGACGACAGGGACATTCTGCGGATCGAACATGCTTTCTCTCCTGTTGTTCAAAACACAGAACCACTCCGTTTCGCACAAATTCATAGACATGAGGCTCTGTTACAGCATCCGAGAACATACCCACCTCGCCCACAAACATCCATGCTTCTCCTAGGACGAACCTATCAGCGCGTCAGCATAGCCGTGACCAGTCCTGACACAAGGGTGCCCCAAACCGGCAATGAGGCTCCATCCATGATCCAATTCCGGCAGTGGAACGGCTGATCGCGGCACACGAGGGCTTATTCCTTCGAACATGAACGTCGATCCCCATGTTCACACAGTCGGCACCACGGGAGGCAGCGCCGTCGTCTGTGCTTGGATGACAGATAGATGAAGCTTTCTACTGTGATCGGTGGGACACGCCTTTACCCCAGCCAACCAGCATCTCCTAGAGCTTGTTTCGACACCTGTTCCAAGGCATCCTGTTCCCAGTATGCCACTTGAGCGCGAGGGCTTGTACGACCCAGCAGATGGACAACACTCCTCGACTTATATATAAAGCCAGGACACTCTTCCACCCAGTATCCTTCCTCCTTCCTCTTCATCCTCAACAGCTCTCTTCTATTCTCTCTTGTCTCTCACCTGATTCTCCACCCACAACTGCCAGCTACTTTGGCCTTCCGTCCCAGACTCCCAACCCGCCGCATCATGTTCGCAAAGACCCTCTCCGTTGTGGCTCTCGCCACCGCCGTCAGCGCCCACGGCCACGTCCAGACCGTCATCGCCGATGGCGTCGAGTACACCGGCGGTCTCCCCCACGCCGCCCCCGCGGACGCTGTCGGCTGGGCCGCCGGCAACCAGGACAACGGCTTCGTCGAGCCCAACGCCGCCGACACGCCCGATGTCATCTGCCACAAGAGCGCCACGCCCGCCTCCAACGCCGCCATCGTCTCCGCTGGCTCCTCCCTCACCCTCCAGTGGGACACCTGGCCCGTCTCCCACCACGGACCCGTCATTGACTACATTGCCCCCGTCTCGGGCGACTTTAGCTCCATCGACAAGACGTCCCTCCAGTTCGTCAAGCTCGCCGAGGCTGGCCTCAACTCGGGCAACAACCCGGGTGACTGGGCCTCGGACGACCTCATCGCCAACGGCAACGCCTGGACCGTCGACATCCCCGCCAACCTCGCCCCGGGCAACTACGTCCTCCGCCACGAGATCATCGCCCTCCACTCCGCCGCCCAGGTCAACGGCGCACAGCTCTACCCCCAGTGCATCAACATTGAGGTCACGGGCTCCGGGTCCGCCACGCCCGGCGGTGGCGCCCCCTTTACTACCTTTTACACACCCGAGGACCCTGGCATCCAGTTCAGCCTCTACCAGGACTTTTCTTCCTACCCCATCCCGGGGCCTGCTGTCTGGTCTCCTTAGGGGACCGGCGGCACGAAAACGTCTCATGCTTGGTAGTGGACGTATCTTTATGACATCTTGGTCTTCATGACATCTCGCGTGCGATGCAGGAGCATTGGCCTGGTGCCGGGTATGTAGAGACATTGGGGACCATTCGCCTGTATATAGTTTGTTGCTAAATGGAACATATTCTTCTATCGTGCACTGAAGATAGAGTCGTGCTCCGAGTGGTTTGGCTATTAACTCAACAGGACATATAAATGTTCATTAGCGAAAAGGAACATATCCCTCCCCGACAACATCTTCTCTATACCAAGAGACAGTACAATAATTGGTTTACTATGCAATATACGTCTCATACTGCTATCATAAGGCTAACACAGACTGGCTTAAGCCTCTAATTACGTATATATATGTACATCTCTTGGAACCAAAGTGTATATATATGTACATTTCTCAGAATCAAAGGTATAGATAAACGCGTACCTCTCAGCCGGCACAGCCCCTCGCACGACGTCTCCCTTACTCGTCATCAAGATCCTCCTCAAGATCCTCCTCCAGATCATCCACGTCGACATTCTTCCAGTTGGTCAGGGGCGCGTACTGACACTCCTCCACCTCGGCGCCCGTGACAAGATCCAAAATGTCCGCGTCGTTGCTCATCAGCCGCTCGACACCCACTTCGGTGTCGTTGGCCAGGAACATCTTGGGGTACACGTCGCCGCTCGCATAGGTGCACATGATGGGGTAGTAAATGTCGCCGCCCAGGTCGCTGCTGACGAGGTAGGGGACCTCAGCCCCGACGCCGGGGGTGTCGACGGGGCCCTCGTCGTCCTGGACCGTGGCGAGGACGATGAGCTGCGACGTCTTGGGCATCGCGTTGGGCTCGTGGAGGCGGAGGCGGGAGACACCCATCTCGAGTAGCGTGTCGTGGTAGCCGTGGAGGAAGCGGGCATGCGAGTCGCCAAAGATGAAGATGCCCGACTCGTCCGTCGCGAACCAGCCCGACCATTCCTTGTCCTTGTCCTCCTGGGGCACCTTGCTGTCCGGGACCGCGTAGATGTTGCCGTTGGGCGAGTAGCGGAGACGCAGCGTCTGCTCCTCGTCGCGGGTCGTGATCTTGGACATGATGCCACCGTCAAAGGTAGTGTCGCCCAGGCCGCCATCGTCGTCCTGGCGGGCCTCGAGCAGAGGGAAGCTGGAGTCGATGTCGCGCTTCTTGCCAAAGACCTCAAAGCACTCGCGCGCAATGTCAAAGGACCGCGTGTCGATGACGGTGCTGAGGGTGTCAATGTCGAACACGTTGACCGACACCTCGTTGGTGAAGCCGGTGGCAATCTCGACGCCCAAGCAGCCACTGTCACCAACGCCTTCGAGGCCATTCTCGAGACTGAACGAGGCACCCACGCCGGCGGACACAAAGATGCCTGGCTTCTCAATCAGCTCGACAGACTTGTCAAACAGACCGTTGGCAATGTCGATGCCGATGCCCAGGGCGCCCTCAAGGAAGAAGGTGGTCGTGAGGCTGATGGACCCCTCGACCTCAAAGATGGGCGTGATCTCGGGGGTGAAGCCGTTGGCAAACGAGGAACCCGAGTTGACAACGTCGATCCTGGCATTGATGCTCGGCCAGTCCGCGCGGACGCCGGCGAGCAGCTGGCCCTGGGCGTCGAGCTCAAAGTTGACGCCGGCCGAGAGATCAAACTTGGGGCCGAGGACGAAGATGTTGGGGATGGAAAAGGGCGTCAGGGGAAGGGACGTAATCTGCTTCTTGAACTCCTTGTTCAGGTTCAGCTCGGCGACAATGCCCAGGCCCAGACCGGCGCCCAGCGAGCCCGAGACCTCGACGAAACCCTCCTCGAACTTGAGACGGGAGAAGACGAAGACAACCTTGCCGCGGAGGGTAAAGTCACCCTCGACGCCGCAGTCGACGCAGTAGATGTCGAGAGCGCCCGAGAGCTCGGTGCCGTTGCGGACCTCCTCGCCAAACTCGCCCGAGAAGAGCTCGTATCCCGTCTTGCCGTCAAAGGGCGTCTCGACCACGTTGCCCAGCCTGGTCGTGTCAAAGTCAATGTCCCGGGAGATGGTGCGGTCAATGGTGGTAAAGTCGGCAATGGCGTCGCCAATCTTCTGGACCGTTTCCTTGATGGCGGTGCCGACAACTTTGAAGGCCTCCTTGGTCTTCTTGACGGCCGTTTTGACAGCCTTCTTGACCTGGAATCCTTGTCAGTCTCAAATCAGCACGGGCAGATGGGGGCTAGGGCTACACACCTTCTTAAACGCCCTCCTCAACCGACGCCCAAACCTCCTCTTGACGAGGTTCGCGGTGGCCAGATCGGGCAGATCGTTCTCGCCATAAATGTCGTCCAGGGTGAAGCCAAACTGGGCGATGACGCTCTTGTTCAGGGTCTCCACGTCCATCTTGCCAATCTTGTTGTCGAGGAACCAGTCAAAGTCCGAGTCGCCGCTGGGGTCGCTGAGGATCTCGCCGCCCAGGTCATCAAAGCCGTCACTGCCGGGAGAGTCGTTGGCCTGCGCCGAGACACCAGGCTGGTTAAAGTTCTCAAACTCAATGTCGACGGGGTTCTCGTCGCCGACCGTGTCGGCAATGGTAATGTCCTTGATCTGGCAGGTGATGGTCTGGCTGTCATCGTCGCGCTCCTCGTCCGTGGCCAGGACAAAGTTGCGCTGGTCCTTGTCGCCGTAGTTGCGGCACGACTTCGCCGGGGTGATGATTGCATAGTCGCCCCATTTCGGGCGGGCGACGTCGTGCCAGTTGTCCCAGGCGTGGTTGTACGCGTCCCAGTCGCTGAACTGCATCTTGATCCAGCCGGCATCAATGTCGCACCACACCTTCTCGAAGTACTTGGAGTTGACCGTCTGCAGGTTGGCATACTCGGTGTCGTTGGCGTTGAACCAGGCATAGGGCTCACCGTCCGCGGGCTCTAGATGATTGTCAAGTCAGCGCAGGCTCTACATTTGGACTTGGGGGCATGTGTCTGGTTGTTTCGTACTTGTGCCAGAAGGGACTTCCTCCTTGGTGTACAGCATGCGGCAGGACTTCTTGAGCTCGAGCTGGCTCATGTCGGTCCAGTCAAGGTCCCAATCCCTCTTGAGGGCAAGGTCAGTTCCGCTGCCGCCTCCGCTGTTGGTTTCCGTCGCCGTGGCCGTCGCAGAGGTCGTAGAGGTGGCGGTGATAGTCTTCTTGGTGGCAGTCGAGATGGGATTTCCGTCCCCGTCAACGCAGCCTTTGTCACAGTCACCTTCATTGCCACTACCACTGCCATTGCCACTGCCGTTGCCGTTGCTGTGGCCGCTGCCGTCGTCGCCGTCCTTGTTACCGCCGTTGCCGCTGCCATGGCCGCTGCCGTCGTCGCCGCCCTTGTAACCGCCGTTGTCGCTGCCGCTGGTGGTGTAAGCAAGTGTGCCTGTGGTCGTGGCACAGACGGTAACGGTGGAGGCGACTGTCACCCATTCGGTGACCCATTCCTCAACCACAGAGACCTCGGGAGGGTCGCATGTGGTGCTCTTGCTGTGGACAGCACCATGGACCTCGGCCAACGCTGGGAGCACAAGGCCCGACAGCACAGCATGAGTCGCCCTCATGGTGTCCAAGGAGGTACGGTATTATATGTAAGTGATGGACGCGAAGAAGAAATAGGGGAAGAAGAGAAAAGAAGTAAAAGAGAGGCAATTCCAGATACGGAATCGAGTGAGTGAATGAATGTGCTTCTCGGATTGTCTGCGACCAACGCTGACACCTGGAGTCATCTTCCAGTTCCCCTTGGGCAGATCACGGCGAGAGGCCGGGTCTTATAACTGCTGTCACCGCATGAATCTTTCTGGAGCGCAGTCTCAGGACTAGAGACCGATAACCACCACATGGTGAGGCAGCCCCTGCCCCATGGATCCAATATCCATGCTGTGGCTTCACACATAGGCAGGGGGTAAGAGTGGTGGAACGGGAAGTTGACAATGTTGACAGCAGAGCTAAAGCAGTGGGGCTCATTTCAAGCCGGCTGCCTAATTAATGACTGCATAGCCTTGGCACTATGTAAAGAAGCGGCAACTCACAAGTGTAAAATCACGGAGTGGTGAGGGCCTGCGTGCATCATGCATGGTTGGGGTTTGCCGTATAGCAACAGAGTTTAGCGCCACCAAGAGCTGAAGTCAGCCCTAGATGGAGGCGTCCAATGGCGACGGCGCCTCGAGTTTCTCTCCTGTCCTTCGCGGCTTTGCGTGTCAATATTGATGGCTCGGCGCATGCCGGACAGCGCCAAGACGGCTAAGCCGACCAACTCATTGGATATCTGCTGGACTGGCAGAGGAGAGCCATGGGACCCTATTCTAGACACAGTCGCCCCCCCTTTTTCCACTTCTATACACGTCTCCGTACTTTTATTTGCCATCACCCCATCCCGCATTTTGTCATTTCTAACTTTCAAGCTCTGCCGTATGTAACAGTTGTGGTGTCAGACGACTGGTGCGCAGTGGTGCCCAGCAGCCAAACCGCCTAGGGTTAGCCAGGCTGCGCCTTTAGCCCACGAAAGGCCTCAACTCTTTTCCGCAGTCCCGCATCCATGCCCCTTGTTCCGATCTTTCCATCATCCCCGTCTCCTTGGTCCAACAGCAGACAATGCCCTCGCCCGCCTCGATGCAGTACTCTATACTGCAGTGCACGCAACGCCTCGCCTCGTGCCTCGCCTCGTGCCACTCACTGCCTGTCCGTCATTGGGCCTTGCTGCCATTGATTGTCCTGTGTGATGCTGACCACCACTACGTACAGGCAAGCCACAAATGTCAGATGAATGTCGAGCTCTTGAACTCGGGCGGCCGCTGCAGTCCTCGAGCTGATCCACGTGCTATAATAAGGGCAATCTTAATGCTAAGTTCTCATTGCGCCACACTGGCTGCAGCCGTGGTTATAATGCTTGGCAGCGACCGCTGTTCCGACTACTTCCATGTCTGGCACGAAAGTGAGAGCCGTGCCTGTAATAGCACAGCGGTGGTGAGCAAAATCGAGCTACTTATGGCTTAGTACCATGGATGAGTGCCTATGCTAAGGTGCAGATCTTTCTATAGTCTTACACCGACTTTAGGTATGATCACGCTCACAGCCTGTAAGTAGTGTTCGATAGTGGCACTGCCCTTAATAAGAATATTGCCTAGTATGGCACTGGCCTGGTAGTAAGTTCCATCGCGACTGGTTAGAATCAAGCTTTTCTGAGCAATCGAGTCCCTCAAGGTGATGCTTCTCCTTCGAGTGATCGCGGGTTCACCTTGAGCGATGCGCACAAACCCAGCAAAAGAGACTGGCCAATGCAAAAACAGCAGGGCCAAAAACGTATTTCAGTCGCTCCCTCTTCTCACCTTTGACAAGCCTCTTGTTTTCAGCCGTGACAAGGAACTGCACACGGGGGCAACTGATGAACATAACGTCAACGACGTACTCACGTTGAAGCGCATCACGAAAGGGCTCCGAGACCTTTCGCAGCGTAACAAGTAAAGCTGCCCATGATGAAACCACGCAAAGGCCAAGGCCAAGGCGTGTCTGAGGCAGCAGAACAGCACTCAAAACGTCCTGAAGCCAAGTAAGCAGGCAAGCGCCATGCCCTTGGGATTCATCACAAGACACTCGACGCCTGTTGTTGAATAACAGGCGGCCGCCTGAAGGACAGTCTAGGTAGTACGTAGTAAGCAAGTGAGGATGGGCCATGGGTCATGGGTCAGATCTCAGGGGCTCGACTCGACAGCATATATTTTTGGTAACTGATGGGTACGAAATGAGCTGAATCAACGGTCCCAATTAGCTTCCTGTTCCATGGGCCAACAACAACGAGACACGCGCCGCGATTGACCATTGCTCCAATCAGATCTGACAATGCTCGAGATATGGATGTCCCTGGGTCTCATCTCGGCGTCCCTACCTCGCACTTGTCTATGCCCTCTACCATATCTCTACAACCCATGCACTTCTTCCTCAAGGGAGCTCAAGCGCAGACACTCTACTTCCAGCCTGCGCTCGCGTCTCCGAGAGCTGTTCCATCACCAGACGGCGAATTCAAGTCCTCCATGGGACCATTCTTGCCAGAAACACCATAGCCGGAGACACGCTCGTCCTCGTCCTCATCAGCCATCGTCCCGTTGCCGCCAACGCCAGAGCCCGAGTTGACCGAGGCATTGTCTACTTCACCGCCCTCGATAGCTGCCAGACGTGCCGCACGGCCCTCCTTCTTGCGCGGAACCGGGGCCCGCCCGTTCTCCTGCACGTAGAAACGTCTCAAAAGCGCGACAGCTTCGTCGCGTCCCCATCCGCCCTCAATCTCGTACCCTGGCTCGACGTTGCCGCCATCTCCACCACCAGGCGGGAATGACAGCCCCAGTACCTGCTTGCCGTCCGGTAGACGCATAGGAGGTGGTGCCGGGTGCGCACTTGCCGTCTGCCCATCTTCTCTAACGGGGAGCGAGTTGGCATGAATGCTGAACACACCACCAGTGCCGCCAAACTTGTCGTTCACGGCACCAAAAAACACCTTCTTGATACCCAGCTGCCTGAACAGCGACGCGCACATGACGCACGGCTCGACCGTAACGTACAGTATGCACTCCTTGATGATGCTTCGGTCAAAGGTCTCGTCGGGAATCTCCTTTTGGCCATAGGGATACAAATGTCCCTTCTTGCCATCCTCGTTGCCCTCGTAATGCAGTGTTGCCGCTGTCGATGTGCCGTCGTCGCTGTCTTCGTCGTTGCGCTCGACCGTGGGTTTCAGTGATGTCGTGAGCGGACCGGTCTTGCCTGGCCTCGAGAGCAGCGCGTTGAGCGCCATGAGCTCCGCATGTCGTGTGCCGTTGCGGGTGACGTTTGTCGCGTTCATGCCGCGGGCAATAATCCGCCCGTTATAAACAAGGACGCAACCTACGGGCGTCTCGTTGATCCTGAGGGCGAGCCGGGCCTAGGTGTGTTAGACAATGTTTTCAGGGGGGACAGATTTTACGTACCATATCGAGCGCCTCCTCGATGAACACGAGATGTTTCCTTCTACCCGCTCGGTACGCCCTCTCCTCTTCTGAGAGAAACTCATCAGGCGTCAGCGTCCGAAGGGCTGATTCCTCGGGCTTGGACTCTTCGGTGGGGGGCTGTTGCACCTCGGCCACTCCAAGACGCTTGGTGTGATCGATGAGATCGTCAATGAGCTGGGCGGATGGCTGGGATTCTTCGCTGACGACAGATGCAGGAACAGGTGGCTGGCTCTCCTTGCCAACAGTCGTGGGCTTCTGCTGCGATGCCGCCATCTTGTTCTGCAGTTGCCGCAAGCCGGGCGTTGCGATGGGAGGGAGAGCTTTTTGATCGGCCCCCATGGTATTATTGGTTTCGTCTGGTTCCACGTCCCTGGCCGGCTGGGGATTGCTGCTGATGTCGGTATGGTCGTGGTTATCCCGTGCGAGTTGCTTGTCAGGCTGGGGTGAGTCTTGGGTGAGCTCTGACCCGGACTCTTCCCCCTCGGCCGAAGCTGCTCCTTCCTTTGACGAGTTTTGACGACCAAACAGCTTGCGCAAAGCCTTTGTGGTTGCCTCGCCCGCACGCTTGGCGCCTGCCAACGATATTGTTTTCATCTTGACCCGCTGCAAGAGCGCAAAAGCGGCTATTTGAGCCCTGGCGTGCTGGGCAAGCCAGCCGTCTGCTATGGAGGGAAGAAAGACCTCAGTCCCAGAATGACGGCCTGCGATACGTAACCGTCAACAAGTCCGGGCTTTGAACCTCGGAATCGTGACTATCAATAGATCGCAGAGTTATTTGCCTCCTTTACACCTCTTCCACTTTGATGGCCCAGAACTCGAGCAGTCACTCGAGTCCAGCCCGTAGACGGATATTGTATATCGCAATCGACCTGTCAGCAAATACTGGAGGATTCCGCTTGAAGAGGCTTGATTGATGACAGGGTTTGGCAGTAGACACCGAGAGAAAGAGAATACAACTCTGTTTGCTGCCCAAATGCAACGTGAGCAGCGAGGGATGACGGCCAGCTGCACCTCTGGTCTCTTTGACGTGGTACCGTGAGTACTGAGCCCTCCTCCGCTGTGACTCTGTGCGTCCAACACTGGTCGGATACAAATCAAGCCGTGCGCGACGATGACTCAAGCCTTACGAGCCCATTGGTCAATAGTTGTTTGTCGCCAGGGGAGCAGTGATATTAGACAATGTACTTAATGCGGATCATGGTAAAATACTTTCTTGTCGAAAATTCTAAGATGCCGCTTGCGGGTCACATGACCAGCAAACACGCCTTGTGGTTACACGACAAGGTAACGGTGGAAGGCGACAAAGGAAAGTTGGAGCGAAACAGTTTTGTCACATGAAGCACTGGTAGTTCATATTGTGGTAGAATAGCAAGCCACTGCTCGGGCTGCTGCTCCATTACAATACGCTGTCAAAATGCAAAGAACGCTCAAATCCCGCTAACGCCCACGCATCGCCCAAGGGGCTGCACTAGGTCAACCAAGACGTCGCTGCAACAAAAGACATTGCCAGAATTGGCACAATCGCAGCAAGGCTACTTCTCAGGGACCCAGACAAAGCGCCATGCGCCACGCCGTGATGGGACTTTGACTGCTTCCTGCCGCTGCTGCTGCTCGTCGTAGCACTCATCACCGCCATAGCTGCGTAATACAACAGGCCGCCGGAGCGGCCAGAGCTATCGCCCAGGATGGTCTGCGATGCTGCAGGTAGTGGCGCAGGCAACGGTGACGACAGTGGTGCACAACCAGGGTCGGGTGACCACACATTCAGACTAACCAACGACCCAGCCATAGGAGCAGGGGCGGTGAAGGTCTCTTCATCCTTGGCGAGGCCGGGCGAGGCCGACAGCGAGGCCTGCAGTAACTCGCCGCTACTGCCCAAGTCACCCTCTATCGATGCTGGCGACCACCATTGTTCCACCACGTCGAGCGAAGGGCTGTGGTCGCTGCTTGATGTCGAGCGGATAGAGGACAGCGAATCGCCCAGTGCCGATGAGGATTTGTTAGTCGATGTCGCAAAGGCGTCGTGCCCAAACACGGATTGTGACAGCACGTCTTGAGGGTCATGGAAGAAGTTGTAGTCATCCTCGTCGTCGGGGTGAGGGATGCTCAAGTCGTTCCAGAACTCGTCGCCAGTAGCAGTCATGCCCAAGGTGCCATCGGCCTCAGGAATATTGAGGAAGGCATCCCAGTCCAGCTCAGTGTCGAATGATGATGCGGCCAGCATATCGGACGAAGGGGTGGCCGAGGGCGTGTTTGTAGCTCTGGGGCCAACCGTCTTCTCCTGGCTGATGCGAGCCTTCTTTGCGACCCGTCCCGAGACGACAGGCTGCTGAGGCTGCGAAGCGGTCGTGGCGGCACGCTTCTTGTGGCTGGGGTCGCAACGAACCTTCTTGCGTCGGCAGCTCTCGCAGGCCTTGATGACGCGCATCAAGTGAGCGTGGTCGCGCTGCTCCTTGGTCTTGGATCCGCGCGCCGCGGCGTTGGTCACATCCAGACCGTCCTTGGTGAGGATCTTCATCCCGGGGAGGTGCGAAAAGTCGCTGGTGGTCGCGGCAGGGCGGCGCGAACTTGCCGATCCGGACGCCTTGCGGGATGCGGCGGCGGAACGCGAAGGACCGCCGGTCACCGAGCTCCAGTCCCAGTTCGATGTCACGGGGCTGGCGCTGATGGAGGAGGCTGACAGTGAGGCGGTGGTGGGAGACTCGGCAGGTGAGGCAGCGACGTAGCCGGGGACGACGTAGAACTTG
Organism: Emericellopsis cladophorae; assembly: GCF_022114955.1. Lineage (NCBI taxonomy): Eukaryota > Fungi > Ascomycota > Sordariomycetes > Hypocreales > Bionectriaceae > Emericellopsis > Emericellopsis cladophorae. The sequence goes on along the minus strand of NW_026250956.1, from coordinate 35,868 downwards.
AAGGCCTGTCCAGTGACCTGCGCATACTCGAGGAAGTCGACGGAGATGGTGGCGCGCTTGTCGCTCAGAGGTGCGCTGCCGGGGACGTACATGCTAACCATGTCGTCGAGCTCCTGAGTGCCGAGGGCGGGGATGAACTGCAAAGGAGCGCCCAATTGCGTCTGGAAGACGGTGAAGCCCTGGGGGAGATTATGCATGAACGTCATTTCGTTGCTGTACGTTGGGAATGGTCTATTTCTTTGGCTGTCTGAACTTTGATCAAGATGGACGCCTGCTGCCGTGTGAGTGAGGGCCGTAATAAGGCAGCGAATTGAGTGCTGCAACGTACGCTGCGCGTTGGCCTCGCAGGGCGAACGTCGTGTTAATGAGGCAGGGGACCGAGCTGCGACGCTCCAGTCGAGAACCAAGGGGGTGATGTTGATGTGTTGCTTCGTATCAGGATCAATTGATGTGGAAAGCGAGAGAAAAGGAGGGAAAGCCAGGCCTGAGGTTGCGACAGGATGACTCTTCCTTAAGTCTGACAGCTGATGGATGAGAATGCCTCACGAGTTGGCGCAGCAGCACCCTGCGACGTTGAGTCTTTCGGCGTGCTCAACGTGGTCTAGCGTCGCGGACAAAGCACGACGAGCTGACCAATGAGAGCACGTCAATATCCACACCAGGCACCAGCGCAGGGCTCTTATTGGCTCTTGTGTGGTTCTTGATGCATGGGAAGAGCCCCAGCTTCGGCGAGAGCCACAGGTCCCTTGATTGGCCAATTCCCAGTTCAATGCAAAATGTGAGTCAACGCCGAAAGGCACGGCCCCACCATCCCCAGGTTCCGAATCTCAGCTGCTGACTACTCCGGTAAAGCAGCAGCAAAAGTCTGTCCAACAACCGCTGCTAGGCAATACTTGTGTGTCTTGGGAAGACATGAGGGCGTCAGAAGTACTGACTACCCGCCTGGGTCGAACGGTGGGGATCACGCTGCTGCTTTACGAGGACGTCTTGCTCTTCGCCTTCGTAGCCATAGGACGCCTGGCCGACGATACTCCAGGGACAGGCTCCAGGGGGGGAACGGTGACTTTATATACTCTTGCCAAGGCTCTGGCTCCAGTCGGCGCTCTGTTGACCTTTCAAGAAGGAGAGACAGGAGTGTCGGGTCCAGATCACTGGCATTGCTCATTGCTGCCAGTGACGCCCATCCCCATCAGTCTTAAATGCGTGGGTAGAAAAATGCTTACCCTGTAAATTCGAATGAGCCATGCTGTTTGCCAGTAACCAGGCTTTCGTCTGTGTATTTTCAGTCGTTGTGAAAGTAAAATGTTACATCTGAAACAGCTGGCAATCTTTCGTGCACCGGTTCACCTAGCGGATGATGTATGTCTTGTGTTATGTGGTGATCTACAAGTTGACCTTCTTTGCGTCTGATGGCTGCGACTGAAGGCATGCACATGCCCAAAGTGAACTTAGCACCACAACGTCATTGCGCCTTCACACACGCAAAAAAAACACGCACAAACTATTCGACCAAATAGTGTTTCATGTCTCATCTCATTCATGCACGTTGTCTACACTTTGGTCGCTCCATGCCTAGCAAGTCCGTGGCATGATGGCTCCAAGCTCCGCCATTTGCTTTCGAAAATCCCGGCCTACCGTCAGCTATCGGCCTGGAGGTGGGAGACGCCGCTGCTTCTGTGTTCGTGTTGGTCAGTGGTGGCCTCGCAGCTCTCTGCGACCGTGGCGGCCGACCCGCGACAACGGGCTCATAAGGCACCAGCACCTGGGGCGGTCTACCCACCGCATCATTCTTGGTGGCCGCTTTCCGACCACGAGTCGCAGGATTAGCGAGACGAAGTGTACCTGCAGCCTTTGGCGGGTCGTCGCATGAGACACTATCGGCAGCATCAACAGCATCGTAGCAATGTGAGTAGGCAGCCGGCTGGTCCTTGCCAGTGTCCTCTGCTGCGAGGGCGTCTGCTGCCGTGCTGAAGCCGTGCGGCACACTCGCCTGCTTCGAGGTGCATCCTATCCGGGTAGCTGCAGAAGCCAAGGCGTCCGGGATCGAGTGCAAAATGTCTGGCAACTTGAAACCAATGAGTTCCTTGCTTTTTGAACTTTTGCTCACACGCGAGACGCGGACTTTGGTCGTCGTTCTGTTGCCTCGGGTAACCTCCTTGGGTCGCGTCTGTTTGCTTCGCAAAGGATCAGGAGGCGGACCCAGCCAGTCATCCTCAGTCTGGGAGGCGTCACTCGGCAAGTCTGATGGCTTGGCCTTGCTTTCTTCGGCTGTGATTTTGGATTTTGGGCGTTGTGGCCGTTTGCGCGTAGTTGGCGCGTCACTCTCGCTCTCGCTCTTGCTCTCGCTCACCATGCTGTATGGATTTCTGCGCTTGGCTGGCCGGTCTTTGTTTACATCATTGCCAGTCTTGTGGTACGAGAACCGAGGCTCAGGATCCGGCGCCTGGACAAATAGTGGCGATTCAGCTGTCGTCTGTCTTGCTTGGGGTTCTGTGAGATTCCGCGCAGGCGACACTGTGACGTCTCTGTCAATCGGATTGTGGCTGAAAGAGAGCCCCTGATCTCCATCAGATTCTTCTTCGACCTCTGCGGATTGCGCCTTGGATAACCACTGCTCAAAGCCGACATGTTCTTCGTCAGGCGTGGGCTCCCTTGTCTCATTGGATGAATGACTTGCAGCATCACCTTTAGGGCAATCGACAACGGCATCCACGTCCATTACAGGGTGATCAGCGGACACTTCTTCAACTGCTTTCACATTCTCAGCTCGCTCGACCTCCATTTCCTCGTTTGAGATGGATGCTGCCTGTAGTGAGGTTTCGGTATTTCCAGCCTCTGATGGACGAGTCTTGACTTGGGCCTCGCATACGGGATTGTCGTAGGGGTTCGGATGGTCATTGTAATTAGAAAGCATGAGCAAACCTCTCCTTTTCCGCGACTTGATGCGAAGCTCAGTCCGAGGCTGGGGATCGGGCTTCGGGAACTGCTCTTCCACCGACTGATGCTCAATCCGGTCCACAGCAACTTGATGCCTCTTATTAACTTTGACTGCAGCCTTGCTGGCTTCCTTCTCCTCCGCAGCATCCTTACGTATAGCAGGTGGGATTTTCGGAGCTTTGCGCCTAGGTGTCGGCATAGGGTCTTGGCCATGAGGCTCCGCAGTGTCATCGACGTCGACCACCTTCGCGGGTGGCTGCGCTTCGGTCAACTTCGCGGAATTTGCTGCCCCTTGCTCTCGGGAGATGGGTGTCTGGGGTTTGCTTGGTTGGTCCTTGAGCTTCCGGGCTTCCTTTTGCCGCGATCGCTCGCGTGCCTCATCAGCAACGCCGTCCTCGTCATCCTCTATTTCGAGCGGCTCGGTATTTGTCTTGCTCGCAAGGCCGCGTCCGCGACCACTCCACGTACTAATTGGCCGAGCCGAAAGCGTCAAAGACGTGCCGAATAGCGATGTCGCATGACTCGATTTGCTCGGTGGACTCGGACTTCTCCTCCTCCTCTTTGCCGGCGGCGGCGCTTCCTCTCGCTCGCGTTGTAATCTCTTCTCAAACGGCGATTCTTTCGGAATGTTCGCTCGCCCGATGCGACCGGGGGTTTGCACAATCTCGCCCAGTGGCCTCTGAAGCAGCTGAAAGTGCACATTGCCACCGCTTGATCGCTCAGTCCCCGGCGTCTGCTGGGGGGTTCTTGTGGCAGCCGGCGCTTTCGTCGCAGCTTCTTTCCTCCTCTTCTCAACCTCGCGTGCTCGTTTGTCTACCAGTTCCCCGAGGTCAACTTCCACCGCGCCGAGCCTTTCACAGACTTGCACAATAGCCCCGCCTCGATCGAGGTTGATTTCCTCCCCCTCGTCTAAGGTCTGATAGGAGGACAAATGTGCGTCGCCCACATTGCCGCCTCGTTCATCGTATACCATGATCCGGTTATTGAAGGCGTGAAAGTTGAGCTTGCCATCCTGCCATCGTTTCGTTTTGCGCTTAAGATCGTGCGTGTAGAGGCAGATGTATTCGACAATCGAGGAGGTGGTCGTTGTCGGAGCGACTGGGCGGTGAACTGGGTACGACATGCTGGGCAACCATCGCCGTCGTCCTTTGGTCTCTCTCTTGCGCAGTCGTGTAGAACTCACAGCTGGCGCCTAAACATCTGGGAGACGCGTAAAGAGGTCGACGCGTGACGTGGTGGGGTGCGCCTTCCATGCGCCAAATCACGTGGGTCTGGCAAAAGACCACATAGTGGGTCCAGACCTCTCTCCATCACTGTGCGGAGTCTAATACTTAGTATCTGTAGACTGTATTAATACGCATTGTCCGATATTGGCACCACCGCTGACAAGGATACTGCCTACCAGGTAGTAGCCAAGACACACTAGCGCTAGCGACTCGGTTGAGTGACTACGGTTCCTGGTACGGTACATACATGCGGTGAGCCCCAATCGGTCATTGAAAACCACCATCTCGTACAAGTTCCCCGTGCACTGACAGAACGAGTGCGGCTCAGGAGAGGGCTGTAACGCTTGGCCGAAAACAAAGACCTTAGGGGCAACAAAGCCCTTCGGCCAATGATTCAAGATGTATTGTGTGATCGAAACGTTATCTTGCGTGGTCTTGAGGTGGAATACGATAAAGACAAGGAGGAAGTGGAGAACCAATTGTTCATTACACGGCTGTGTGCGTTCTTTTACCGAGCCTAAGTAGACAATCCACGGCTTCAATGTTGCGGGTGACTTTGACTTTGCTCGGCGGGCTCATACCCACTAGGTCATGCTTGAATGGATCTGTCATAGTATATCAGAGGGCTCCCCGTTGTCATGTCACGGCCTTGCGAGCACAAATATTAACAAATGTGAATGTCATTGCGAATGCTGTTACGCCTCTACTGTAGAGGTCTTACAGGTACTAGTAAGGTACCCTCAAAATGATGCAACACGCTGTGCCATGTTCCGATGCCCCAAAACGATGCCTGTACTCCGGGAAGAGACCTGCACATGCGGGATGGCATGTCAGGCCTCTTCGATGAACAATGAGTGAAGAGAATTCCAATGCCAAGCCATGGTGATGCAAGTATCTCGTATCTCTACGTTTCTTGAATGTTGGCGGCCCCGCCAAACGAACAATGTCGTCATTGTGCCCTTCCGACGCTAGGGATGCCGCGCAGCAAGTTCCCAGCTTCCACCCCGGCAGAAGTGAGGGTTTCTCAGAGCCTCAATCAGGGACGACTCCCGTCGTACCTGTGAGTTGGACTTTGTGAGTTGGACTTTAATGAAACGCGCTTGATGGCGGCGCGAGACCTTGGCTTGTCCGCTGACCCTGGCCCTTGCCTTTGTCGAGATAGCTGCTCCCAGATGACTCGAGCTCCATGGGTGTGACGGGACCTGGGCTACCCAGAGGGTGCAGGCGCGGCGAGGTAGGCTTGTGCGGCGCGAACCGCATCTCTACCGTGTGAATGCAAGGTGATGTGAGCGTACCGAACGGAGGAGCGGTCGGCTGAACCTTTGCCGCTCCTTGTCCTTCTGCGCTCCTACTCATGACCTCGCTCGCAGCCCGAGAGGCCTGCGCCATCATATCGCGCTGGTACTGCTTGAGCTGTAGCTGGCGCCTGGCTTCCGGCTCCAAGCCCGACGAGCGATGGGTTGACGACAGGCTGGTGGGGCCGTCTGGCCCGGAAAAGCCGGGCGATCGAGCATCAGCTGGCGATGACGGTGTTGCTGACAAATTTCTTGTGGTATGACTCGTTGACCGTTCGTAATTGGAAGGATAGTACTTTCCCATGGGCAGAGGGTCGTCGTGGTATCCCGAGGGGAAGTAGGAGGCGATTGGAACGTCTGTCGCGCTCATCTTGGATGGACTGATGAGTTGATGCTGTCTTGGTTGTGGCTCGCTTGTAGCAAGGGCGCGAGAAGGGTCTGTCCCAGCTGCTTGGAAGGGATGTGGTTGATGAACCCTGCGTTCGGGGTCTTCGTGAAGAGGAAAGTAGCCGCTGGTGAGGTCAGTGATGGAGTCTGACGTCAATGGGGACGAGTATAGGCATACCCAGGCAAATTACCTCTGGCGGAAAGAGGCTCTGGAGGCGTGTACACAGGAGCCGAGTTGAAGTTTCTTGCCTTTGCTGGTAGATCGATTGCAACGGGACGGCTGTTGGTAGAAGAGTGGTTGTTGAGGGAGAAGGCTTCTGGCGAGACAAAGGTCAGTCCGAGGTTCAAGTGGGTTCTCAGGAACACTTGGCGCTAAAGGGCGGGTTATTAGGAGATTTAAGGGAATGATGGGATGTTGATCTGGTTTGCAAAGGCACGAGACTTGCCGCACTGGCGAGAGGAAGAGGAGGGGATGCCTTGGACCGTGATAGGCCAACGCGCCTGTGACATGCGCCATGGCGTCCACTAAGTCGTGCTACCCCACGATGATCCCGGTTGATCGGGGCTAGGAAAGGTCCAATGCGGGGACAGAGTATTGATTGTTTTCGGTGCTCTTGACATCAGCATTGGCCCAGGCCTAGACGAACCTCCCTCACCCTCTTGTGAATGAACAGCAAGTCTCTGGAATGCAACATAGCGCCAGCACGAGAGGCCAAGTCGCCAATGATGCGTAGCTGCCCGTGTGATGAGCAATCCGACAGGGATACGAGGAGGTGCCAAGCGTGAGGAGGGGCACAAGTCTGGGCGCGGACAAACAAAGTAACACCCAAGAAAATTAGTTCACTCACCCCGGCTTGCTGCCGCCGGCTCGGCCATCAGAATAGGGGCTGGCAAAGCGCTGGAATGCCACGACTGATGCGTCTGCATGTTGTTCGAGGTTGGATATCGTCGCAGCTGGTACCCAGGCGTTGGGGTCGAGCGGCCCGAGTGCGCGCGGTCCTCGATATTGTCGTCCGAGGCGATCGACCGCTCGGACGAGTTGGAGATGGTTCGTCCTGGCATGGCTGGGCGGCGATACGAGCCGCACGAGGTGAGGTATGAGGGCGACCTCACGGAGCGCGAAAAGCTGGACATGGCTGGCAGCAGTGCTCTGCGCGTGGCCCCGAGGTGGAAATGCGGCGGGCAGGGCTATTATTATCGCAATCTGGATAAATTCGATGGGGTCTTGATGTTGGTGGGCAATTGCTTTATCAAAGGTTGCAACCAGACGCGCCTACAAAGAGGAAGAGGATCAGGCACGTCAATCGGAATTTGTGCGACCACCCAAAACGTCAAGGCGGGACTGCGGAGCACTTATGGTGGGTGGGAAAGTGCATGTGAGAAGGAGAGATCCAGGAATCCGCACACCGAGATCTGAAGCCAAGCCAAGTAGACTGGAGACTTTTCTCGTTCGTTATCAGTTATTGTTGTTGAGCGGGCGGTCTGGCTCAAGGCGGCGTTGATGGTGGGGAGGCGAGATCAGCAGCAAGCGCTGTTGCCCTTTGTTCCACTCAGGCAAGAGAGACGCAGATCTACGGAGGTATGCACAGGTGAATCAAGGACGGGAAAGGGACTGGATTAGTGCGTGCACGTCCTTTTTGTTACTGCAATAATATTTTAGAGGCGCATGTTGGTCAGTGGTGTCAGGGGTCGTCAGACCATTGCTACCTGACTTTATTCCCAAACCAGTGGGCTTGGGGGGGGACACTTTCGCCAAGAGGCAACTCACTCAGTCACCGCTCAGTCACATTACCTCGCTTGACTACACTGGCCAGAGACGTTCACTACGTCGTCTCTTGCGCCTGATACGCATTGGTGAAGGGACGCGCAAAATGTAGGCAGACTCAACAGGACAAAGGCTTTTGCACAATGAACCCAGCAGTCCAGCCTCAAGTCGCGGCCCTTTGCGCGTCCCGCCGGTGAGGGGGTCTGGCGGTCTTGGCGCGATAAGTGATGTGTGGTGAAGCATGATACGTCATTTGCGCGAGCGGCGTCAAGCAAAAAGCGAACCTCGAAAAGCGAACATGAATGGGCAAATTTGCTACACCAATAACAACCGATGATATGTCGCCAATCCTCAGACCAAAAGTCACGCCGTCTTGGGCAGCCGCGCGGGACTAAAACGCATGACCCAGACTGAACACGGGGTGAGGTATTCGAGCTGTGAATTTGTGGCCGGCGTAGCGTGTGTCGGAAAGAATGCTCCGCGATCGACAGAAATCTGATCTTGTCAACCTCATTCCTTTTGCAAAATTCCGTAGTCACTCATCAATCTCGAAATCTCCCCAACGAGTGATGATTCACAGATTAATTAGAATCTTGTGCCCTCAATGCATACATCCGCACAGGAAGCAGCGCTTGGCCCCCACCCTCGGGGAACCCTCTTTGCAGCTCTGTGCTGACAACGACCATATCCGCTTCTGCGAATAATCGACGCCATTTCGCATCCGTCCTGCATGCCCTACTCAGTCTCGGAAAAATTGTCAAAAGGACTGACTGCACATACCTTGTGACACTGTCATCCTCTTCGTGGAAGATATCTCCATCACTCGTACTGAGATTCTCCTTCACGATGACCAGGGTCGACGGTGAAGTGACAATTCTCTTGCAGGTGTTCAAGCACTTGACCACTTGCGCATCTGAGAGTTGGCTGAGACACCACTGCATCCAAATCAAGTCGTACTTGACACCCGCGGGGGGTTCCCATTCTTCAAGGCCCACGTTGAAGATATGTCGAACGCCTTCATGCCCTTTGATCTGATCTGTGAATTTGACGATAGGCTCCACAACGTCCACATCTGTTGCCACATTCAGGAGCAGCCCCTTGGTCACCCTTCCGATGCTGCAAACGATCTATCAACATCAACGTGCCTACAGCAGTTTCTTTTGGCTTACCCTGCACCGCCTTCGAGCACACAGTCTAGTGACTTGCGACCACGCTTGGTTCCGACTCCAAGCCTTGCCAAGAATGTTCGGGAGCCTTGCAGATCAACTCGGGAGACGGAAGAAAAGCCTTGCTGCGAAAGCACGCCTCCTAGCATACCATCATCGTCAGCGCTGCTCGCTTGCCAATACTGGCGTCCGGCTTGAGTGTTGATGGGCTTCTCTTGGGTAGCTGTCAGTGCGTTATTATCCACCAGCCACTTGTGAGACTCTTGGAAAAACTCACCCATGCGCTGCGACATGATGAGCGTGGGAGGTTGTGATGAGACGTTGTGTGACCCGAAAAGACCGGGGAGGCTGGTGTGATCTTTCGTCGACGAATTGCTGCTTGGAGCCCTCAGAAGCTACAAGGTCTAGCGGCAGAGCCTGCGATTGGAATATCGGCTCTTCCACTATGCATAAATCTTGCTTACTCCAGTCGCCGTGAGCTCAGCTCACATGTAAACCCACCTTCGTCGATTTTGACGGTACGGCTGGGACGGAGGTGCGATCACGTGAGCCAGGCAGCTCGGAGTTTGAGGAAAAGCCCCTCTATGATTCAGACTCATCCTCGTCATACCCTTGGGCATCATAGGCTACAATTCTGCTCGATATTGGCATCACTCCTAACAGGGATGTTGCCTCGCTAAGGCACACCGCTAGCGACTCCGTCGAGTGAGTACGGTATATCACAACCAATAACTCCACCAACCCGCGCTTGCCCACCCGCCTCGCCATCAGTTCCATATCACTTGACTGATTCCTGATCCCGTCTCCGAATGCGACACGGCCAGCTGTGCGGCACCACTGTAAAGTACGCCTTCCACCGCCACTCCTGCGTCGGATCAGCTTGATGGACAATGTAGTCCCTGACAAGTGTAGCTGTCACTTTGTACAGCTCGATGCGTGCTAAATGCTGTCCAGGACAGGACGCGGATCCCTGACCCCACTGCGATGGAGAGTCAGTATATTTGCAGAATCAGATTTCTCAGTTGAGAGCCCTTACCGGAAGAAAAAACTTCTCACGAGAGGCAATGTCCCTCTGCAACCATCGATCTGGGTTGAACACTTGCGCATCGTCTCCCCACAGTTGCTTGCTATGGTGGATGACCCACGGATGGATGGACAGCACTGTGCCCTTGGGGAAGAAGTGGTCGCCGATGGAAAGGCCTCCCTCGCCAACTTTACGTGGCAGGCCCATTGGCACGGGCGAGAAGATGCGGAGCGCCTCCTTCATACACGCCTGTAGGAACGGTAGCTGCTGCGCATCGGCAAAGCTGACCACCGGGTCCCGACAGCGACCTGTGCTCATGGCGGCATCCATCTCTTCCCACGCGCGGAACCAAGCGTCCGCATGGCGGTTCATATAGTACACGAATGCCTGAAGAGCACACGAGACTGTGTCGTTTCCTCCGGCGACGGCGCTCATCACGTTTGCTTGCAAATCTCGCTTGTTGACTATGTTTGGATTCTTATCCACCGCTTGCATCCAGTGCGCCAGAGCGTCGTAGCGGCTGTCAGGGTTGTCCATGCGGTTGTCAAGAGCCTCCATGGCCGTCTCGAAGACGTGGCCAGCGGGCAGCAGCTTGAGAGTCGTCACGACGGGGTTGCCCAACACTGCGAAATGGAGCCAACGCATGGGCTTAAACCCCAAAATGGACGCGAAGGCGCTGAGAGGAATATTATTCCCTATGATGCCGCCAATATCGCGACCCTCCTTGACGAACCCGAATTGCTTCGAGAAGAGGAACTCGCCGACCATGTCAAATGCCACAAAGTGCAGATACTTGTCGAGGTCAAAAGCCTCCCCCGACTCGGCGAAATGGTCCAGCTTCTCGAGCCAGATCTTGATTACCTCATCAATCGCGCCTTCGCTCTGAAGACTGTTGCTCAGCGTATAGCCAGCAGACCAACACCTGGCCAGCTCGTTCTTGCGCTTCATGTCGGTCAAGGACATGGGTGATCGATACCTGTAGTCTGGCATGGTCAAGCCCTCGTACCAGTAGGCCTTGGCCAGTGGCGCCTGTAGAATCTTCTTGACGCCATCCGGATGCCTCACACAAACTTCGTCTGGGGCGATGCGAACGAAGGGACCTGCTCGGCATGCGTTAGTGAATTTCAAGACTACGTAGCTTGTTCAAGGGACCGAGCCGCCGCACCATGCTTCTCGTGGAGATCCACCAGGACCGTGTTCTGATCGCCTCGCAGGACGTGTATAATATGCCAAAACCTAGTCCAGGCCGCGACGGGCGGGCCTGGGATGCCTCGCAATGGCGATTCATCCCAGTCCTTGACACACCAGCCTACTGCAATGACCAGCAGCAGCGCGACCCACTGATGCAGCGCAGCAAGGGCGGGAAGTGTGAGCAGGAACGCCACGCGCGCAGCCGCCCGCACGACGAAATATGGCGAGAAGTGCATGGTTTCACGATGCTTTTGTTAAGCCATGGTGGGCGAGAGAGGCTACTAAATGACAATTTAGCCTTGAGACGAGAGTCGAGCCCAGGCCCTAGGCAATTGAATAGGACTGTTGGTCCGTGCCATCGAGTCTCGTTGGTGGCAAGCCAAAGTGGCGTGGAATGCGAGCTGCAGCGTCCACACTTTGTACAGAACCAACTGCATAATGAAACCCAACTTTTCCATGTAGTCGGCAGTAACATCCAGGCGTGCCAAGATTAAGCGAGGTCCAGGTCCAGCTTCCAGGTCCAAGGTAACCGCTCCTGATTATCCTACATCCTCCGATTGGCGGCCTGTTCACATCAGATACCTCGATCCATATATGTAGGCTCCTGGTCTCGAGTCTCTTGACTCTGCACCCACTGATCGAGGGCATTGGAAGCGCCGCGAGAGTTGTGGTGCGTCACATCCTCGAGCCCCTCTTGATGGGGGGATTGGGCGGCTCCCCAGACGCGAGCGTACAGTGCGAAGCTCTCCGTATTCCTGCATGAAGCCCCTCGAACCGTGAGGAGGGCAATCCACTTTGCGTCTGTGTTGCTCGCGTTGCACGCGCCAAGATCTTTGTAGCATGTGTACCAAACAAAGACGGCGGCATCCTCTAGCGCAATGATACACTCCGCATCACAGTGGCAGATTCGACAAACATTCGTCTAAACGTAACGGCCGTGCAGACTGTTCCACTCTATACCACCAAAATGCATGTCGCATCGTGGCGGGTTATTCACAATAAGGAGTTTCGCGTCCCAGCGGTCGTGTTGAAATCCAAATGTCGGCCCATCAACCTTGATGCTGCGATCAGGACAGCTGACAAAATTTTCCATCCGTTTCGCCTTACTATCAGTCCTACGCGCATTGTCCCGTATCACTCTCCGACCCGCAACAGCTGGGAATGTTTCCAGAGACACAGGCCCAAGTTGACAAATTTCTTTTCTTTCCATACAGCGATCAGGTCGGGATTTTGGGGCCCCGAACATGGATAGTTACTTGAGCCTTGTCGCTAGCTTGATATTGATAAGGCGATGTCATTGCTGGCACTGTTGTTAACTGCTGTAGCCTTATATACATCAATGAGGACGTGCCCACTGCCAAATGACCCGGATCATTCCCGGCGTCTCTTTTCCCTACCAGGACTGGGGACCGTGACGCCGACCCTCGGGCCTCTTCTCTTTCATCCACCCGGCGTCTGTACGCAGCGGCTTCAGCCCGTGCTTGTGCTGCGTTTCCTGACGCAACAGCAGCATCTTCTGGCCTTTGTGCTTCTGGGGCTGGCGGGACTGGCGCTGCTGGTGCGGTACTGCTGCTGTCGATGTTGATATAGTTGGTGTTATTGCTGTATGGAGTGTTAATTCTCCCTCGATCGTGTTTAGAAATCATTTTGAACACGCAGTTCTGTTTTGAATGAAAAGATAATACTGAAGGGATATAAAAGAGCAAGCATGGTATGGCAAGCTTGTGGCTGGGACCTGGCCCCTGGATCAATAAGGGGGAGTTGATGATGAAGAATCAAGAGGAGGCTCTGCCCCCTCTCGACTGGATTGGAGGTACCTTGTACAATAACATCACCCCCTACATGCCCTCCCCGGGCATGCAAGCACCTTCCGTGTTGTTGTGCGTGCTTGCCAAGGCCTGGAGCAGCTGCAGGTACGGTACGTACGGTACGCTTGTATTCTACTCCAGAGCATGCTATTAACGCGACTGACCATCTCAAAGCCTAAAAGTGAGGGGCGTTGATAACGAGATCACAGGTAAAGAAGACTCGCTATTTCCCACGGCAGCCATCGAGTTTGCCCTACTGAGTCAACTGCCGTACTCACTCGACAAAGTCGCTAGCGCGGGTCTGTCTTAGCAGACAATATCCTTGTCAAGGGCAGTGCGAAAACCGGGCGATACTTATAGCCTATGAACATTATTAAGGTACGTACCTAAAGTCCGCACATGGCTGTAGACGGTCTAGAGTCAAACCAGCTTCTTCGAAGCATTCCAGAAAACACGTGGAAGGAATCGCGGCCATCGGTCTCGGACTAAAAGCCTGATTGAGTTATTTTATCCGTAGTGCTATCTGCAGTCTGCATCCCGCAACGGTGTAAGATCAAGGATAAGCTTCAAGGTCTGGATTATTCCTGAAGCAGCGACTTCCTCTGTTTGCACGTGTGCCTGGGCCCTGACTTGGCCGAAATACCCGGTGGAACGCCCACCCCTCCGCGCTCGTGGTTCCAGTCGTCAATCGTCAGCTGGCGCGTCGCAGGTGATTCCGCTGGATCCAGAGTCCAGTGTATTGGCAGCATCAACTGGTAAGCTCTCCGCGTCGGGACCTCATGGCGATGCCATCCTCGAGGTGGTATATGTAGCAAGTACGAGGGAGAACGCGACGAGACTCCAATTCCACAATTCTTTTCCTGGCGTGGCTGCGGTGCCGATTTTCCGTGGTGGGCCACCAATCATTGTACACGGTTGGCATAAGCAGTAACAGCACGAAGTTTAGGGAGCTCCTTGCGGCGATTACTTTACTATGGTGATATCAAGTAGCAGAGCTTAATCACAGTACTAGTCAATTATCTAGTAGCAGTTACCATGAAATAGAGATGAGTGGTGACAAATAGATGTCACACTTGACCGATTATTGGGCTGACCGATGTTAAAATCGGCGTTCCGACGAGGGGTAGCCTGCCGATGCAACGACATGGTGATTCGTTTGTGAACAGAAGTCGAGAAGTGCAGGATTGCTTTGGAAGTAATCAACAGTTGAAACCTGCTAATAACCAAAAGTGGCTTATCCAACCCACACGCAGACATCCATTGCATCTTTGTTCCAACGTATTTTCCTCCATTTCATTAAAACATGGTATTCGTTTGAATGATAGAGAGCTCCCACACGCTTGTCTAGGGTAGGTCCCGTAGCCATCGTGTTGACGGGCGCTCAATTCAATCCACTCTATCCTACTGGCTGCATAAAGTACCACCGCATGCGCTGATGAGCCCAACCGATCCTTTTGCAATACTGCGACCTTACGCGTCCTTCATTCTCCCCCAAAGGTCAGTGCCCGCCACGTGCAATGAAGATCACCCGGCTCACACGGATGGCCATGTCTTGACGAATGGCAATGTCGTACAAAATCCCCGCCCCCCCCAGGGAGCGCCAGGACCTCCAAGGGAGCCACGTCGAGGTTGACTCAAGTCAGTCGACATGGTGTCGCCAAGGGCCGCTCTACTCTTCGCAGCGATAGCAGCTGCTGTCGTCCACGACCTCGAGAACTTCACACCAGACTACACGCTGTTTGCGACGGAGCAGGACATTCAGATAAACTGCCAGGCGCGCCGCTCCATCGTCGTCAACGGGACGTCGCCTGGCCCAACGTTGGATCTCCACGAGAACCAAACCACTTGGATCCGCGTCTACAACAACATCTCAGATCAGAATTTCACCCTGGTAAGCCAAACAGCCAAATATCAGTTGGCGACTGAGCGGAGATCTGGCGGGTACAAATGTGTGCTGACGCGGCGACATTAGCACTGGCACGGGTTAGCACAGCGTGCAGCGCCCTTCTCTGACGGCACGCCTCTAGTCTCGCAGTGGCCTATCCCACCAGGTCGCTTTTTCGACTACGAGATTCATCCCGAAATTGGCGACGCAGGGACGTACTTCTACCACTCGCACGTTGGCTTCCAGCAGTCTACAGCCCACGGCGCGCTCATTGTCCGTGATGCGGGCCCTGCGCCCTATGACTACGACGACGAGATCCTGCTTAGCATAGGGGACTTTTACGAAGCTGAAGACGGCGATATTGAAAAAGGCCTCTTGGCGGACCCTTTCGAGTGGTCCGGCGAGCCCCAGGCTGTCCTCATCAACGGCAGGAGTGGCAATGCCTCATTCAACAATGCCACAGACGAGTCGTGTCTACCGTATCTCATCGACGTCAAGCCCGAGACGACGTACCGCATCCGTGCCATTGGTCGTGCCGCGATCTCACTGGTCAAAGTTGGCATTGAGGGCCATGACGAGCTTACAGTGATCGAGGCAGATGGTGAGTACACACAGCCAGCGAATATTGACCACATCCAAGTGGCGCCCGGACAGCGGCAGAGCTATCTGCTTAGAACCAAGTCAAAGGCTGAGCTGAAGGACGAGGGGCAACGGCAGTTCTGGGTCCGGTACGCGTCGTATGAGCGTCCGACTAGTATCACTGGCTATGCCCTGTTGCGATACAAGTCTTGCAACGGGACGGGGGAACTACCGGATCTGCCAGACGAGTCGCCTGTGGAGCTACCGGAAACGACAAATTACTACCTCGAGGATGTGCTGCAACCGTTGAATCCGGCTGTTCGCGAGAATTTTCCGCGCCTGGAGGAAGTGACCCGAACCGTCACGATTCAAGTGAATCAGGAGCTGACACACGGCGCATTTGTCAACGGCACTTTGCAGGGACCAGTCGTTTGGGTGTAAGTTTTCCTTGTCTTCTTCACGCTGTGGCCAGTACTGACCGGTGTCAACAGACAAAATAACGAAACCTGGCAGGAAAACGTCCAGGCATCGCCTGGCCACGCACCCTACCTCATCTCCTACTACACCGACACGTCCCCATACTGGGCACCCAATCACACGCGCGCCCTTCCCAACGACGGATTCGACCCTGTCTCGCGAACATTCACCGCCGTACCGGGCGAGGTTATTGACATTGTCTGGCAGAGCAACAGCGGACCGACGGGCGGCTTCGACTTCCATCCCATGCACGTCCACGGCGAGCACGTGTACGATCTCGGCGGAGGCAACGGAACATACGACGCTGCCATGAACGAGGTCAAGTTTCAAAACTCGACACATGTCCCTGCTCGACGGGATACGTCCATCCTGCACAGGTACACTACCAAGGGCGCACCTCACACCACAGCCGGCTGGCGGGCCTGGCGCATCCGCATCACGGAGGACAATGTCGGCGCGTGGATGATGCACTGCCACATCGCACAGCATGCAGTCATGGGCATGAACACTGTGTGGGTGTTTGGGGAGAGGGAAGATGTGCTCAAGGCTCTTGGCGAGCCGCCCTATGTGAGCGGCTACCTCGAGTATGGGGGGGATGCGTACGGCGACGGCGAGGATGAGGAGCCGTTGGTCCAAGTGTATGAGTACTTTGATCGGGCGCAGGCTTGACGGGACTTGAGTTGGTATACCGTACTCACTCGACAAAGTCGCCTGCGCTAATGTGTCTGGCTAGGCAATAACCCTGTTGAGAGTAGTGCCAATATGGAGTCAGAATCGCAGCCTGTGAGCGTTATCAAGCCCAAGAGCCACACACGAGGAGCGGTTGGTCCAAGTGCACGAGTATTTTGATCGGATGCAGGCTTGATGCGACTTGAATTGGTATAGAAGAGAAAGAACTCCGTCCGAATCCTGGGGTATTACTAGTGATCACTCCAAAAGCCCTGCTCACTCAACGCCCCCCGTACAAGAAGAGATCCTTGTGTCATTCACACAACGCACGACTTCACGTCCTGCTTCCTATTGCGACACCCGCTCCGTCGTCTGCTCGTCCCTCGGGCGGCGCATCACCCTACACGTGCGCGCGTCCAGTGAACCTCGAGCGGCGATCGCCCTTCCACCAGTACAGGGCCATGCCGATAGACAGAATGAGCCAGAGAAGCGCGTTGGCAAGATCAACCCAGACCGCATTCTTCATGAGACGGATGGCGCCGACGCCCTCGGGATCCTCACCAATGTACATCTGCGACGTGGTTAGCTTCTTCTTGATCTTCTTCTAAAGTGACAGCAGAGCGAGACACGTACCCTGCCAAACACGCCAAAGACGGCGATCCAGAGAATAAACAGGATAAAGTCCCAGCCGGCGATGAAGATACCGCAGACGCGGAGGATGAATGGGATAAAGTAGATGACACATGTCACAGCTGAGAGCGCGCCGACGACGACAGCGAATATCTGCAGGCACAGGGTCAGCAATCAATCACCCAAGACGAGGAGGGTAATCATGGCTCACCCATTTGGAATCCGTGTCGACGTCGCTATCCATGGCCCTCTTCAGGTCGTTGCCATAGAGGCCGCAGACCGCCAGAGCCAGGGCGAACAGGATGACATGGATGACGGTGAAGAACAGGTAGCTCTTGGACAAGCTAGGGAGACCCATTGTGATTGTGCTGGCAGGTGAGGAGGACCACCCTTGGAAACGTCTTGATTGTGATTTGAATTGGTGCGCGTGTGTTTCAGTCGTAGAATCTTGAAAAGGCAAACACAGAATGGAGAGCAGGGTCTGTGGGGTTTTAATGTCGATTACATCGTGATGCAATGTGGGCGAGGGCCCCCTTGATTTTGATTCCTGGATTTGACTATGGGCGTCTAAGAGACACGATGACGTAGATCGTGTTTGTTGGCGGATCTTGGCGTTCATCGCTGCGCTCGGCAGATTGGAGCGGTGCCGTGCGTGACCAACAAGGGGGACGGTATCCACAGGGGTGTTTGTGCATGAGCCGTGAGCTCACTCGACAAAGTCGTCAGCGGTGGTGTGTCTAGCTAGGCAATAAAGCATCATAAGGCCTAGAGGCTACAATGCTGTAGAAGGCCTAAACCTTTGCACTATAGTCGTGCATATTTGAGTATGGTAATCCGTGCAGAGAGGCTGTTGACGACAATTGACCAATGTCGACAGCTGTCCATCAGATTCACCTTGTCTACGTACATACACCGAAAGCTATTGGGCGTGGCTACCTGATCATCTTGGGGCTCATCACCAACATGTGAGTTAGGCACGCGTACATATTATGTACATACAAAAACAACCTTTGTACAGACCAGGCCAGGCCATAAGTCATTCAGGGCCACCATCAGCGGCCTGCTGTAGTGATACACTCATAATACAACACGCTCAGAAGCACGTACATGACAGAGAATCAGGGCACCGACGTCGGGATCTTGACCGCGCCCCGTTTGCGGTCCATGTGCGGCGCGCCGTACCGCCAGCCACTCGCCCTGGGGCCCTTGCCATCACGACCCGCGTCGTCCACGCTGACATCCTTGATTCGGTACGCCGCCCGCCCCGTCTCGTAGCTCTTGACGCGGCTCCTCTCCTTCTCGAGCTGCTCGCCCACCTTGGCCGCGTGTGCTTCCTCCGTGGCCTGCACGTCGAGCTCCCACGCCTTCATCGCCTCGCCGCGATCCTGCTCCCCTTTGACAATCTTGCGCTCCGCCGCGATGAGTTCCTGGTGGAACGACCTCTGGTCGACAGGTAGGAGGTTCTCGTCAAAGGCGTGCGCGGCGTCGGCACGGGTAAAGTGCCGTGATTCAGACACGGGAACAAAGAGCTGGCGTCGGGTGTGCCGATGCACAGGAATCTCGTTGATGGGCTCGTGGGGAATCGGCTTCTCGTCAGAGCCAGGTGTGGGCAGTCGCGTCTGAGGGAGCATAGAGTTGATCGCACGCGCATAGGGGGTAGCCAGTGGTTTGCCCTGCAGAACAATGTTAGCAAGTACGTCTTCAAACCAGGGTAGATGCACAGGATCGGAGAATTTGCTGCTGTCAGGTTTTGAAAATGTTTTTAACCAGGTGTGAGTCTTCAAGACTAATCGAAAAATTTGTTGTATCATCACGTAGCAGAAATCAAAAAGAAAGAATCCGTCAAGGCTTACCTCTGCAATCATGCGCTTCTCCACCTCCTTCAACCGGACAACAGCGCCCACTCTCCTCACGTCAACGCTGAATTCGCGACTGACACTCTTTATGGCGTCGCCCTTGACCACAATTCGGTTGTAGATCTCCTCCTTGAGCATGTCCGACAGGACAGGTTGACTCCGAAAGAGTGAGTTGTTGGGGAAGGGCTGATCGCTCTGGGCACCGAGGTACCGCGGCCCAGGCGAGCTCTGGTCGTAGAGACGAGTGGCCCTCTCGTTCAGCCACTTGTGCATATCATAGCGACGACGCGACATGCATGTCGCCGGCGTTGTCGAAAAGGTGCGTCGCGCACATTGGGAGGCAGACGACGAGGACGCGAGGGCCGTGTCGAGAGACGCGAGCGAGCCGCTCGCACCGGATACCCTAGGCGGCATCGCTCAATTGTTGCATGCGGCGGTCCAAGAACTCGTGCCCGCTACGATGGAAGTTGGATGGTTGTTGCAGGGCTGGACGTCGTGGTGTTCGTGCCTGCCCGCAACGCGAGGAGGACTTGGAGTTCCCGAGTTTTTTCTCGGGTGCTCGGAAGAGAGTTGTTCCAGCCGCGAGCGCTCGCAGCACGCCGCCCGTGCTGCATATGAACGGACCCAGCAACAAGTACTGTTGGCTGGCTCTTACGATCCACGTCATGATATTTTTGAACTCGGAGCATTGCAGTATTCTGAGGCTCCGGGTTGGCTGATTGAATGTGTTAGCTGCTGTGAGTAGTCGGAAAGACTGGCGTTAGAGCCATGTCCGTGGAACGTGCGTGTGACCAGCCACCTCAGACTGGAATCACCAGGAGTGCACATGAAACCCGCCATTTCAAGAGTTGGATGTAAGAGATGAAGCCAGGGGGGTTGCGTGTATATTCTCAACCTTCTGGTAAAATGTCCCATAACCGTTGAGCCGCCACATGCTGTAAGTACAGACAGCAAAGGCAGCCTCATCGGCGCGTCCGGAACTAACATTACAACAACCTCCCAAGTCATTGTCTACCAATGTTGCACCTCGGCATACGACAACAATCCACCGCGTACTTCTGAAAAACAATTCCGCTCTGTCTCCCGTATGTTCCGACTCCCGTCCCCAGCCAATGTCGTGTACTGGGCAGCGACCCCTTGATGCTTGTCTTCCTGCTTTCATGTTCTCACGCTTCCACGGCCAGAGACGACTTCTTCCTAGTCTTTGCCTTGGTCGTGGTGGGTTTTCCCTTCTCCTCGACAGGTTGCGAAAAGTCTTTCCATTGGCGCCAGCCATCAAAGTCGATGAGTGCTTGCATACAGCCCCATTCCATAACCTTGCGTTCTAGCCAAACAAAGTTGACGGGCTACCGTTGTCAGTTGATGTGCATACATACCGCGGGAACACGAAACTTACCTTGGTCAAGAAATCGTTGCAACCAGCTGCCAGCGCATCATGCCTGTCGCTTTGCAACGAACTAGCCGTCAGGGCCACGATGATGACGGGGCTCTTGAAGAGACCAATGTTCTCGAGTCGATCTGCATCGGCCACCTCCTCCTTGTCTTCCTCGGGCTGGCTGCCGGAGGAGGAAGACGTTGATGAGAAGACACCAATGGAGTTGAGACGCTCCAGCCGCCGAATCTCCCGCGTCGCCTCCAGACCGCTCATGACCGGTAGCTGAATGTCCATCAATACCAAGTGAAAGCCGCCTGTCCTCCACTGATCCACGGCATCTTTCCCATTCATGGCTGTCTGCCATCGCACCTTGAGTTTCTTGACGAAAGCCTCGAGTAGCTTTAGATTGATAGGGTTATCTTCGACGATGAGGACGCTGATGGGAGGGACGCTGCCTCCTAGGATACCGGGCATGTTCGACGGAAACTCCGCCGGCTTTTTCACCTTCTTCACCCGGTTCGCAGATGGGCGAGGGGAGGAGACGCGTGGCGGGGGAGTGGCCACCCGAGCGTGTCCCGTCGAGGCTGCGGGTGACGTTGGTGCTGCCCCCGCAGGCACCGATGGTTTCTGCTCCGAGGAGTTGGAGTGTGCCCGCGAGTGTGACGGCCGGTGGCCGAGCTGTTGTGACGCGTGCGTCGAGGAATCCGCTGGTGCTGGGGGCGCCCCAGTGTTGGGTTCGGAGAGGACGTTGGGTGAGGATGTGTGTGTGCGGCCGAGACGAGGTCGATCTGCGCGTTCGCGATACTGTCGGGCCGTACGGGAGCTACCTGGTGACGGGATAGCCGGGATGTGGCCCGTGCCGAGAACGGATATCGAGTGCGGTATGCCGCTAGGTGCCGGGACGGGGACGGCGAACTGATGATTCGGTGAGTGTGCACTGCCGTTGACGGGGGGGAAGTAGCCTTCACCTCCTTCCGACGGACGCCCATCCTCGCTAGGATACAAGCCTGCCGGCCGCGGCGACGGCTTGGGCGTTCTCCGAGGTATGTCAATCACCAGGGCCTCGTCCACGGTCTGGCCGCCGGGGAAATAGGCGTCGACGATGCGAGCCATGTGCTCATCGGGACCGAGGAACCGCTCATTCTGTGACTGGTCTCGGGGGGCGATTCGGAGGGCGATGTCGGGCGAGTCAAAGGAGCGGCCTAATGAGTTTGCGTATTTCCGCAGGATCATGTCGCGCACATCGTCGACCAGATCGTCCTCGTTGATGGTCACGAGGGTGGGCGATGCATGCGGTCGCTTGACCCAGATTTTCCGCGTGGCGCTCACCATCACGGCGTCCAGATCGAGGTGCGCGTCCTCAGTATCATGCGTCGAGGGCCCGTGGAGGAGGGCCTTGGCGATGCCAATATGGCGATGGGAGACAAGGCTCTGTCGGCGGGGGAGAGGAGGCGGCTGGATGTAGGCAGCAGGGTTGGCGGCGGGTGTATTCGCGTTCGAGGGCAACTGAGAGGACGGATCGAGTTGAATGAAGGATGCTGGGTTGGCGGCGGGTGTATTCGCGTTCGAGGGCAACTGAGAGGACGGATCGAGTTGGATGAAGGATGCTGGGGCGCGGGGGACGGGGTCGAGTTCGAGAGGGCCTGGCCGTTTGCTGCGGTTCAAAACTGCTGCGGCGGCAGTGGCGAGCTCCTGGTGTGCACGGTCGCTGGTGGGAGAGGTCGGACTGGTACCCTCTTCAATGCGCTGCAGACGGCCCGCCGACGACTGAGGCGGACGTGGTGATGGGAGCGGCAGTGGGAGAGATGGTTGGAATTGTGACGGTGACTGTGATTGTGATGGCGATGGCGAAAGCGGTTCATGTGACGCTTGTGGTTGTGTTGCCGCCGGCTGCGGGTCGCCAGCATTGGGTTCACTAGTGCCCACGGTATTGTGCAGGTGCTTGGCGTCTAGGCCATCGCCTTCGCCATCCTCGTCCCTGTCCTCGTCCTTGTCCTCGTCCGCATTCGAGCTGTTAGAGCTGCATTTGTTCGAGTTGTCGCTCTTGTTCGTCACGAGAAAGCTACTACGCTCGCTCGCGCTAGGTTGCGTGCGACTGGCGGCGGACGCTGTCGAGGCCTCGCGCGACGCCTGGACCGCCGCCGGCTTCTGGGGTGTGAGCAGGCTGTGGTTGTCGGTGGACGACGCGATGCTTCGACTGCTCGAGATCAAGGACGGGGCTGCTGACGAAGAGTGTCGACGTCGGAGGAGTTTGGACTTGATGCGTGTAGCAATGTCGTGCGCCATGCTGAAGAGAGTCGTGCGCTCGTCGCTGCAATTCCGTGGTGGTGCTAGTACTTGCTTTGCTTCGGGGCGTCCTCGCACCGCCAAGACTGTGGCACTGATTGATGTAATGGTTATACTATGTTGGAGATGACCAGAACTAGATTCGCAGCCATCATTGGGACAGACGAGCAAAAAGACATCAAGCAAGGCGCGGGCGAGATGATGCTGGTGGAGGAATTCGGTCTTTGTGCTCCCGATCTGATCGATTCATTGCAGGCCCTGCCTGCACAGCGAGTCTGGAGTCCCCGGACATGGACGCAACAACAAGGCAGAGGACTTTGACTTGAGCCCGACACGCACGCGGCACACCAACCAGAGCGACAATAACGCGATGGACGTGCCAAGGTCTAATGCTGCCCTGCATTGATGTTTTTCTTTTCTTCCCTCTCACCATTATGGACATCCACTCCGTCCGAGGACACCCATCCGCACCAAGGATCACTGCCGCCGATGGATTTCCACGTCGCCGCGCGTCTCATTCGCCATCGACCGCGTTGGTGGGGGCCAAGGATCGCGACATTGTCAAACAGCCTCACTTTTAAGCTGACGACGATAGCTCCCACACCCATTGGCGGTTACGACAAATTGAGGGCTGTTTGGATTGGATTGGATTGCCTCACCACCCTCGATACCCCGCCCTCGATACTCTGTACCCCGATTCACTTTGCCCAATACTCCCGTCCGCGAGAGCTTCAAACTTGAATTGCCTCAGCGCTCAGAAATCCTGTACTCCAGTCTGGCCTGACAGCGTCTTCTTGGGCGAGTCAGAGTTGTTCTCTAGCGCCCATTGCGGCTCCTCTTCCTCGTACCATCGCTCTTCCTCTTCGTCTCTCGCCATGACATCCAGGTCCTCATCTGCGTCGACTGTGCTGTAGTCGAAGTCCTCGTCGCCTCCCCGGACAAAGCGATCCTCGAGATACTCCCTCCACAACGATGACCCGTGCTCCTTGTCGCGCGCTGGTGCGTCCCACGCACTTTCTGGCATGGCGTTGTTCTGCACAGTCGGCGTCACTGCTTCCTGGCTTGATGTGTGCGTAGCCGTGCTTTCTTGCGACCGTAGCCCCGCGAGAGTATCTTCGCCTCGCAGAAGCGATGCTTCCAACGTGCGCCCATATCCCTTGTCTTTTGCGTCTGCCGTCCTCTCCGCCGCAGTTTGGAAGCGCTTCACCAGTCTCTCATACAGCACAGGATCTAAGGGGCACGTCAATTTCTATCTTGGAACAGAAACGCAGAAAAGACGTGACAGACTGGTCAGCTCATGGTCAAGTGAGCTGTAATACGACGGGTGACGATAGAGATACTGTCGCCGTCGGTTTTGGCTGCGTACCCGTTGAGCGTGGGCTGGTGACCTCGGCGGTCGGGGCAGTGGCCGGTCCAGACTGGAATCTGCGCCTGAGTTCATATCTCTCAGGGTCCACACAACACCTGGCTTCTGTAGATTGGCGATGAAATAGTTGCAGTAGCGGCAGTACGTAGCACTTATAAAAGCGAGAGAAGCAAATTCACCCGTGGTGTGTTGCGTGCTATGACGTCGACCCACAAACTGGCCGCTTGTTCCATCTGCCTCCTACAACATCGCCCTCTCCAGTTCACAATCATCAGTAACACGACACACGACATATGCTTGGATGGATGGCCATTTCATTCACGAGCCTATTTTTAATCTGCCTTCGTCGTAATGATCCCCCCCTTATCATCATAGAAGATCTCCTTGGCCTTGACGCTCCTGAGGTGGTCCACGCCCCCGCTCAGCTCACAGTCGTGGAAGAAGAGATACGTCCTGCCCTTGTACTCGACAATCGAGTGGTGCGTCGTCCAGCCCAGCACGGGCTCCAGGATCTTGCCGCCATACGTGAACGGGCCCATGGGTGAGTCGCCCACGGCGTAGCAGAGAAAGTGCGTGTCGCCCGTCGAGTAGGAGAAGTAGTACTTGCCATTGTGCTTGTGCATCCACGCGGCTTCAAAGAAGCGGCGCGCGTGGTCGTCGCCGAGAATGGGCTTCTTGGTCTCCGGGTCTAGGATGAGGAGCTCCTGGGCCGGCGACTCGAATTGGTGCATGTCGTCGGTCAACTTGGCGGCGCGGGGGCCCTGCGCCGCGACGCCCTCGCCAGAGACCTCCTTGGGTCCTTGCCACTCGGGGTCATACTGGTCGTCGCCCTTTTGGTAGCATTGGAGCTGGCCACCCCAGAGCCCACCAAAGTAGAGGTAGGCCTGGCCGTCGTCGTCGACGAAACTGGCCGGGTCGATGGAGTAGCTGCCCTTGATGGGCTCTGGGTCGGCGGTGAAAGGGCCCTCGGGCTTGTCACCCACGGCCACGCCAATCCGAAAGATGCCTTCCTTGTCTCGTGCCGGGAAGTAGAGGTAGTATTTCCCGTGCTTATGCGCCGCGTCGGGGGCCCAGAGCTGCTTGCTCGCCCACGGCACGTCCTCTGTCTTGAGCACGACGCCGTGGTCGGTCACCTCCTTCAGGTCCGACGTGGAGAAGACATGGTAGTCGGCCATGTCATACTGGTCTCCATTGTCGTTGAAGGCAATGTCTGTCTCGCGGTCGTGAGATGGGTAGATGTAGATCTTATCATTGAAGACGTGGGCTGAGGGATCAGCAGTGTAAATGGAGGTGATGAGGGGCGGCATGTTCGCGGTCTTGCATGGGCAGATGAGTGTAGGAAGGGGCAACGCGTCCTGCTTCATCAACCGAGACGTGACGAGACGAGACAGCGCATTTTATATCGTCTGAGAAGACGTATACGTTCATCAACGCCCCACTGACTTTGGTTCGCTCACTCACTGTCCCGCTCAGCGTTTAGGCTGAATTGCATGTGTGAACCCGTTACCCCACCCACCCGCTTGATGATGGTGATGCCAATGTTGGACGACGCATGATAAAATGGATCGTCGGGTAATTCAAGAAGTGGTGTACGTATCCGCAAGGGCATACATACTTGATAGTACATACGTAGTAGCAAGTCTGTTGGATAAATCTCATGGTTAAGTTCCGCCGACCCAGTGTTGCGTAACAAAATGAAGTTCAGTATGCTGAAGGGGTATCTACGTTTACGAGTATCTATCAAAAGGGGGGCCGTTACTCGACCACGCCCCGCCTCAACCTTTCTAAAGCATCCTCGTACTTCTTGGGCGAGTGGTCGATTAACATGCCAGTCCCGAACCTCACCTCTCCAAATCGAGCCTCCACATCTTTGACATAGGTCAACACCATCCGCCTGGCCGGTTGACCAAAATCGTTCTCTTGTGGGAAAAGGAATGCATCACGGCGGAGAACGCGCTGCGTCTCGAGGGCAAACACCTCACCCGGCGGCAGGAGCTTCTCATGAGAAAGCGTTGCCCGAAGGGTCTGTAGGGCCGGGAAGAGATCGGTGTCTGGCACCTCCAGCGGGACCGGGGTGTTGTAGAGTCTACCTGTGACATTGGTCTGGAATGCTTGCCAGATGCGTTGGCGTATGTCTGTCTTGGCCGTATTGTCCCCCTTCTTAAAGGCCACAGCCATTGCCTGGAAATCATGCAGCAGTCCGAGGGAGAGGTGAGGGACAACGTCCGATCCATGTACGACAGTCGTGATGAGTCCCTTGGTCAACTTGCTGAGAGTGGCTGACATGGCTCCTGGTGGGCCGTACGCGAAAACATGGATCGGTCTTCCCGTCGGCAGCTTGAGCTTGTCGTCGACATGATTGCCAGCCATGTACCTGGCCTGCGGCGTGGTGGTAGTCACAAACCCCGTGCCGTGCGGGTTCGGCTCGGACAGCATGACACCAAGCAGCGAGGTCACTGCGCCACCGAGGGAATGACCACACAGCACAAGTCCGTACTCGGGGAACTCCTTCAGCGCCTCCTGGAGGGTGACGAGAACCCGCCCGTCGTAGCCGTACAGGATCCTGCGCGCCGACGCAAGCACACCCTTGTGCACTCGGTGCGATCGTCCTCTCCATTGGAGTTGGTCGTAGTCGCACGTCAGATCCGCCAGGATGTCTTCAAATCCAAGTGTTCCGCGGCAAGCCAAGACGACGGCTTTCGCCTCGTGGTCTAGCGAGATGTAGTGAACCAGAGGCATGCCAGAGTCCGTGTGCCCTTGGGCATCGCTGCCACCGCCTGCATCCACGAACGAGGCCAAGAGCACATTGCCCATGCACGAATCAGTGTGATGCAGAAAATGGCGAATGTCGTCGTGGGGCTCGTCTCCCTTTTGCAAACTGGGCATGTCATTGGAGATGCCGAGGAGTTTGAGAAAGTTGGAGCCGTACGATGCAGAGGAGAAGCGCATGTAGCGGGAGATGTTGCGGAGCAAATGTGTCGAGGGAAAGGTGCCCTCGACAGCGCCGGCTTGACGAAGAGTCCGCATCGCGTCCGTACTCCGGTAGGCGCTTTTCTGAAAGTACGATGAGAGAACCAGGGACGACTGCGAGTCGTTCCCCGCGAGGCTATACAGGCTCGGCACGTGGGAGCCGTTGCGTCTGTGGTGCGTCATCGTCGGCGAGGTGGATGATGGCGGGTGATCGTTGGGTTGCCGTGATCTCGTCTCGCCGCCTCGCACTTCCGTTCTCAATATCGATGGTGAGGCGGGCCTCAAGTCTCCCCCAGCGTGTACTGAGTAGGAGTCGGTCTGTGATACCATGGAGTCGCGCCGACGCTCATGGACAGAGACATAGCTGGCCCGCGACGAACTTCGCTGGATCTGCTCCGGGTCTACATCGTGACCGCTGCATGAGGCCGGCCGCTGCTCAGAAGGTCGATAGTTACGTGGGAACGGCGGCGGCTGGAGTTTAGAAGACGACCCTCGCGCGTTGGCCCCAACACTCTTCCCCTGAGAGCGGGATGCACTGCCTTGGTTGGAGGCTGCTGAAGGCTCTCGATTCCATATGTTCGATATGGACTGACTGCCGCCTCTGAGGACTTGTTTGAACCCGGTTTTCTTGTCGGACTCCTTTGGAGGAGATGGCAGCGCCTTCTTCTTGTGCTTTGCAGCGGCTGATGTTTCGGACGTCGCACGCGTGACCGGCTTGCTCGAAGGCATCCTCGTCCTTTTCTGATTTGCTGCTTCGACAGGCTGACTAGCCAATTGTGGTGACGAGGGTCGGCGTTGCACATGGTCGATTGCAGACGAGCTTCGTCGCGCGCTCGCTTGCGTGGGCCGCGTCAGATCTCGACTGACTTTACTTCTAGGCTTGGGAAGAGCCAGTGATTCTTGCTCAGCCGCTGGCGATCTGGTGGTTGTGGGGGAACGCGGCTCGCTGCTCTCCGTCGTGGTCACAGAGAGGGCCGGGCTTGGAGGCCCAGCATCGTCGACTTCAATTACTTGGGGTGTGCTGACGACGATACCATCGTCCTTGTGCTCCAGTTCGGTTTGCCTTAGTTTGTTTCGCTGGATTTTGTAGACCACTCGAATCGACGGATCCGTGCTGTCTGGCCCGTTTCCATTGGCCTTTGTCGCCTCTACAATCTCAGCGCCAGCAACTGTCGGCAGAGCGACGTTCTGAGGACCGCGCACGTCCAGCGTGATGGTTTGCGTAGTGGACACCGAGCTCGAGATGGTGACTGAGGTGCCCGGGTTCAGTGAGGACTTGATTTCGTCTTTCAGCCGCTCCAGGGTCCTCTCATCCTCGTCCTCTGCGCCAAGCAAGGCGCTCTCTGCGGGAGGACTTGTCGCTGGGCTTTTCGGAGCCTCCGTTCCTGGCACGTCGATTCGTAAGCCGTCATCCACGACGACCACGTCCCAAATGATTTCTTCGGAGCCGTGAGTCTTCCTCTCGCTGTCCAGCTCTTTCCTACAAGCACCCTGGAGGTAGGCGAGTGCACTCAACGCGAGCACCAGGTCTGTCACGCCGACCTTTTCCTGGCCATTGTTGAACTCCCGCCTAATAAGCGTGACAATGCTGGCGATGGCTCGAGACGAGTCGGTACTGCCGAGAATTTGGTCCAGCGAGCTCAAGATCAAGGTCGAGACATCGCTCACGGCAGACAGCGTCGTGCCTGTCAGCTGGAAGGACGCCGATGTCCAAAAGGCAGCGTGGCTAACTGCATGGTGCAGAACTTCCAGGCTGCGCTCCAGAATTCCCTCCGCGTCCGTGACAGCGTATGGCGACCCCAGTGCCGTCTCTCCGCCTGCGCGTATCAAGACACCTTCGACGATGCCTCGTGCGAGCTCCAGGCTGGAGAGGGTGGTGAACTTGGCCGTCGAAAGCGTATAGGTACCAAAGATGGAGGTGACGCGGATGGCGAGCTGCGTAGATCTCGTGGCTAGACTGATAGCCTGGGCGATGGGCGCTGGGAGCAGCGTCGAATCTGCTTGGGATCCCACCATGGCGATGGCGGGTTGGTCTCCAGGCATGGCGATGGCAATGCTTCAGGGTGCGAAGGAGTCGGGGTGCGCGACATGTTTATGCTGTCGCTACGTGATTTCGACCAATCTGCGCATGGGCGCGCGTGAGATGAGGAGGCTGAGATGCATTCCGATGCGCTGGATTCTGGAATGCGATGGATGGTGATGTGTCGCTGGATTGAGTGCCACATGGCAGCGGGCGAGATGGAGGGGCGGGACGGGCGATTTGCATGTGATTCAGCGCTTGTTCGACCAGGGGCTAAGTAAGGTAAGGTACCTTGCCTTACCTGGCTGAACTCAACCCAACCCCAGGGGCCAGAAGTTTGAAGCACTTGATGATTGAACACAGGTTCATAGTTCAGAAAGGGCCTCGAAAGACCGATCGAAGAAGTCATTCAACTCGGCAGCAAACGCGGCAACAGGGTCTCTCCTGCGCGCACATGTTTCAAGATCCTCGCTCGTGCTCCTTGCGCCTCCACATATCCCATATGGACAGCCTGCACGTAAATGCTCCGAAGGTACCCTGAATCGAAGAAACCACGTCCTCATGGTTGTCGAAGAGGCTCACCTGAACATCGTGCGGCTGCTCAGGTGACAGATGAGACGTCCCGTTTGGGGATGCCGTCCCCATTGGTGCGTTTCAACATTCATCCAAAGTAGGTGACCCCCTCCGTGGCCCCTTCATAGTATTGAAACGCGCTATGTTCAGAAACAGAGCCGGCCTCCGAGTCCGAGGGCGCTTTTCACGACCCATGTCGGGATTTTCTGCCCATGGGAACACCGAACACGGTTATAGATATAAAGGCCCTGCCCTGGGGCAACGAAGCTCATGAGATTCTTCTGAGTGTTACATCGTTTTCGTTCTTTTCCATCGTTCCATTCTGTCCCCGCTAGCTTTCACTCTTTTGCTCGCGCTGGCGCGTTAACCATTGTCTCTGTATATCAGCAGTGTTCGTTCCTTATACTTGATCTAGTACCAACAGATCGTCACACACATCACTAAGCTTCGACCGTCGTCCCCGAATACTGCAAGATGCATCTCTCGACAGTCTCCATCATCTTGGCTGCTGCCGCCACGGCCGCATCCCAGTCGGTTGTGGGCACCGCATACGGTTTCGCAGCCGGTGTCACTGGCGGTGGTGATGCGGCTGCCCAGACTCCCTCCTCCGTCGAGGAATTGGCCGAGTGGCTATCCGACGATACGCCTCGTACTATTGTCATCGACCGTGAATACGACTTCACTGGCCAGACGGCTACTGATTCTGGGTGCGATCGAAACAGCTGTTCCGCCGCTAATGGTGGCCAGCTCTACCTCGGGACGCTGTCTTGCGGCAGCTCTGACAATGTTCCTGTCAGCTCCATCACCTATGATGTGGCCGGCACAGAGCCCCTCACTGTCGGCAGCAACAAGAGTATCCTGGGGGCTGGCGGCAAGGCAGTCCTGAACGGCAAGGGCCTATCCTTGTCTGCTGGTTCCAGCAATGTCATCGTCCAGGGCATCGAGATCACCAACCTCAACCCGGGCATCGTCTGGGGCGGTGATGCCCTTGATCTCAAGGGCGGCAACGACGGTGTCTGGATTGATCACTGCAAGTTCTCAAAGATTGGCCGCCAGTTCATCGTCAGTCACTACGACGGCTCGCGATACACCATCTCCAACAACGAGTTCGACGGCGTGACCACGACCTCGGCCACCTGCAACGATAACCACTACTGGACCATGATGCTCATCGGAGAGGGCGACCAGGCCACCCTGGACAGGAACTACTTCCACAATGTCTCTGGCCGCGCCCCCAAGCTCGGTGAGGCCGGCACCTTCCACGCCACCAACAATTACTTCAAGAACATGAATGGCCACGCTTTCGAGGCGTATGAAGGCACTGTCGCCCTCCTCGAGGGCAATGCCTTTGAGTCCGTCAACACCCCATTTTCCGGCAGCGCCATTGCCACCATCTTCGACACCCCCGACTCAGCCGCGGCCGGTGCTTGCGAGTCGGTCCTTGGCCGTTCCTGCGCTGTCAACGCCGTCGATGCGGACAGTGGCTCCCTTACGCCCATGTCCTCGAGCAGCGCCCTTCAGCCATTCTCTAGCCTGACCGATGCTCTCGTGGTGCCTGTTGCCGCGAGCGAGGTGGCCAGCCTCGTAAGCAGCAACGCTGGCCCTGCCAACCTTGGTTCCAGTGCCGTCACGCCTGATCCTGCCCCCGAAGTCGAAGAGCCTCCTGTGGAGGATGAGCCTGTCGCGGAAGAGCCTGTCGCGGAAGAGCCTGTCGCGGAAGAGCCTGTCGAGGAAGAGCCTGTCGAGGAAGAGCCTGTCGAGGAAGAGCCTGTCGAGGAAGAGGCCGAACCCGAGGAGCCAGCCGCGCCCGCCGCGCCCTCCGCTGAAGAGGTTTCCCAGTGGCACCAGTGCGGCGGCAACAACTGGACTGGGTCGACAAAGTGCGCCGCGGGTCTGTCGTGCGTCGCTCACAACGAGTGGTACTCGCAGTGTCTCAGCTCGGCCGCCAGGCTCAAGGCGAGATCCATCCTTCGCATCTGAGCGTGTAGTCGCGTGTTCACCCGAGGGGCTGCCTAACGCTGATGTCCGTCATGACTGCGTGGGCTTGCACGAAGCGGGGGGTATTCGACGAATATGGCGCCCGGTACTCTAGCATGTGCCTTATCCTCAATTTTCGATTCTACCTTATTAATTCATCAATCCTTGCTCCATCAATGCGAGCTTCGTTTCTGTGGTGTGATTTCACCAATTGGATGGATGACCATAGTGATCGTGAATCGTGCTCCAAAAATAGGTGCGGGCTGGTACCTCGAATCCTCCATGCAGCGCCCCCACCCTTCGATGCGCTGCTGCGCCACACCGCCCCGGCCCCTGGGACGGGACGCAAGATCCTCAGATGGGACTGGAGCTTGGCAAAGATGACGGCCAGCCTTCATGTTTGATGGTGACGCCTTTTTCCTCCTTCTGCCCTTGACCTTTTTCTTGTTATCTCTCACGCTTTCCAATCCACACTCGTTCAATTCGATCCGACGAACCACAATGGCCGCTCCTCTCTTCTCGCCCGACCTCCTCTCGCCTGAGGTGCAGGCTGCCCTGCCCGAGGGGTACGTCCTGCGCGCCTTGCGTCGCGACGATCACGCCTCGGGTTTCCTCGACTGCCTGCGCGTCCTGACCACGGTCGGCGATGTTACCGAGGAGGGCTTCCAGCAACAATTCGATACCATGGAGAAGCAGGGCGGGTACTACCTCATTGTGATTGAGGACACCAGCTTGACGGAGAACTCCGTTGTTGCAACAGGCGCGCTGATCGTCGAGAGGAAGTTGTGCGTGACGCCATGCCCAGCCAAGACGCCGTTGCCACTATTCGTTCGCTGCTGACAATCGATAACAGCATCCACAACCTCGGAGCGGTCGGACACATTGAAGACATTGCGGTCGCCCGCAACCAGCAAGGCAAGAAACTTGGTCTCCGCCTGATCCAAGCGCTCGACTTTGTCGCCGACAAGGTCGGCTGCTACAAGAGCATCCTCGACTGCAGCGAGGCGAACGAGGGCTTCTACATCAAGTGCGGCTTCCGGCGAGCGGGCTTGCAGATGGCGCACTACTACGAGAAGAAATAGGGTGCTCACGGTGCGCGACACGACGGCCTACACCAAGGCTACGGAAGAATGGGGCGTTCAATGGTTGGATAGATACGGTACATTAACGATAGACAATAGACATGGACTCAACTACGCGGAGGCTTTTCCACGACAGGGCAGCGCGAAGGATGTGCCGCATTCGAGTATCCTCCCGACAATTCGGTCAATTATCTTGGGGGCAAACAAATTCACGGTTCATCTCGGGGCCGAATAATGCGCTTTCACTCTTTGCTGGCAGGTTGAAAAGGGCACTGGAGACCTACCTACTGTCTAGAGCATTACGAAAACTGGTCCACGCACAATTCACCGAACCTCCCTCTTGCCGAGTGCCTTGACGCACATCATTGCGAGTTTATTGTCTACCGAAATCGCTATCAACATGCTCCAGGACATTCATTCATCTCTTGCGCGCATTCGGATCGCTGCGACTCAAGCGGAGTGAGTTTAAGGACACCTCGGCAGATGGCAAGTCGGCTGACTGTACAGAGCCATGCAAGCACTGTCCCCAAGAAAAGCCCTTGTACGGAGGCAGAAGACTCAAGTGGGCAGAGTGAATGCCCTGGATGGCAGAATCTTGCAGTCTATCAGTAAGAGAAAGGAGGTCTATGCCAAACATGAGCACGTTGCAGGTAATGCACCCAGTTACCCCTCGACTGGTTCCCCGGGCCTGTAGGCAGGCTTGGGCAGTTGTCCGAGGCAGACAATATGAAAACAGCCCAGTTTCCAATATTTCGTCTCCTACCGACCCATCCACCCGCCATCGACCGTCAGCACATGCCCACTCACGTATCCGCTTGCCCTGCTCGCCAAGTATACCGCCGTCCCCTTAAAGTCCTCCGGTGTGCCCCATCGGCCCGCCGGAATCCTCTCCGAGATGCTCTGCAGCCTCTTCTCGTCCTTGAGCAGGGCCTCGTTCATGTCCGTCGCAATGTAGCCGGGCGCAATGGCATTCACGGTGATGCCCTTGTCACTCCACTGGTTGGCCATGCTCTTGGTCAGCTGGCCGACCGCACCCTTGGACGCAGCGTAGGCTGGGACGTTGAGGCCGCCTTGAAAGGTGAGCAGCGAGGCAAAGTTGATGATGGAGCCCTTGCGACCCGTCACAGGGGACGATTCCAGCGTGAGCATGTGTGCACCAATGTCCCGGCACATTGTGAAGACGGAGTTGAGATTGACTTGCATGACCTCGTTGAAGTCGCTGTCTGGGAACACATCGGCTGGGTGGCGTCGCTGAATCCCGGCGCAGGTCACCAGGATGCGGATCTCATGGCCATCGGCAAGGACCTTGGGGACGAGCGAGGCGACAGATTCCGGCGAGGACAGCTCGCAGGTGTAGATGGTTGCCTTGCGCCCGAGTGCTTCAATCTGCTCCTTGGTCTTTGTGTTGGACGTATCGCGCTGGATTGGGGTCAGCTCAGGTCAGGGCAGGTGATGACCATCTAATATCTCCTGAGGACGGACAGACGCACTTGAACAAGGAGAATGTCAGCTCCGGCTTCGGCGAGGGCCAGCGCGACGGCCTGCCCGATGCCCCGGGTGCCTCCCGTGACGAGGGCTGTGTGGTCTTTTAAGCTGAAGAGACTCATGATGCGCGGTTGCAAGCTTCTCAAAGAGCAAGTCTGATGAACGTCTGCCCGGTTTATCACAAGTAAGATTTGCATTCAAGTCTTCCAGTCGCTGAACAAGCTCACGTTTGGGGGATTTGGTGGGGGGTATGTCGGTAAATGCTGCCCCGCGCTCGCTGGAGACTGGAGACGTGCCGCCAATTCCGAATGAGGCAATCTTCGGCGATGCCCCTCAGCTTCTCAAGCGAGAGATGGGTGAATGACGAGGATCTTGCCAAGCTTGAATGAAGAAATATCCGTCTCCTCTGTGGGGTTGGTCGTTGGAGCTGCTAACTTACTCATGACTCCAGTGGGGTGGTTCATTGCTCTCGGGGTATCCTCCATCCAGCTGGCTGGCTTCAAGCTGACCAACTTGCTCTCGCTTTCACTCTGAGCTCACCTTGACAGCAAGACTCCCATACCTCTTCACCAACTAGTCGCCATCATGTCTACTACATGTACTCAAGTCGCCGCGTCCGTTCTTCACGGCGCCAAAGACCTTCGCCAAGTACGTCTTCCCCGGGCCTGGTCCAGTCCTGATGTCGACGATGCGCTGATCACCATAGGAAACACGCGACCTGCCCACGCCGGCTGACGACGAGGTCCAGATCGCAGTCCAGTCAACAGGTCTCTGTGGCTCTGATCTCCACTACTTCAACCACTACCGCAATGGCGACATTATCGTGCGCGAGCCGCTCACCCTGGGCCACGAGTCTGCCGGCACAGTCGTGGCCACAGGTGCCTCCGTCACAGACCTCGCCGTCGGGGACCGCGTCGCCCTCGAAGTCGGCTTGTCTTGTGAGCAATGCGAGTACTGCTGTACGGGGCGGTACAACATCTGCAAAGGCATGAAGTTTAGGAGCTCGGCCAAGGCAAACCCTCATGCGCAGGGCACATTGCAGGAGAAGATCAACCACCCCGCAAGATGGTGTCACAAGCTGCCTCCCGCACTCTCACTCGACCTCGGCGCATTGATGGAACCCCTCTCCGTGGCCATGCATGCGCGCAACCGCGCTGCTCTCGACCCTTCCACTACATTACTCGTGCTGGGCGCTGGCGCCGTGGGCCTTCTCGTCGCAGCCGTGTCGCGGGCAGCCGGCCACGAGAAGATTGTCATTGCGGATATCAACGAGGACCGGCTGGACTTTGCGGTGAACAACGGGTTTGCCGATGTGAGCGTCGTCGTGCCCATGGCGAGGCCAGAGACTGTCGAGGACAAGCTGAAATACGCCAAGGAGGTCGCTGGGCTCGTCGGGGACGCAGAGATTAGGGGCGAGAAGGTAGGCGAGGTGGGCGCCGTCTACGAGTGCACCGGTGTCGAGACGTGTCTGCAAGCGTCCATCTACGCGACCAAACCGGGCGGCAGGATCATGATCATTGGCATGGGCACACCCGTCCTGACCCTGCCCATCTCGGCAGCAGCCCTGCGCGAGGTCGATTTGGTGGGTGTCTTCCGCTATGCAAACACATACAAAGAGGTCATCGCCATGCTATCGAATCCACCCAAGGCGATGCCAGATCTCACGAAAATGGTGACACAGCGGTTCAAGGGCATGGAGAAGATTAGCGAGGCCTTTGCTATGGCTGGCAAGGTCAAGGATGATGAGGGAAATCTGGTCCTCAAGGTCGTAGTGGACATGTCATAGAAACTATCACATGTTATATTGTCCGGTATTGACGGCAGCTGGGTGGGGGGGGG